>NW_015625573.1:17969-38368 GCF_001515625.1 Sinocyclocheilus rhinocerous
GTTGTGCTTTCTGAATTGTTATTTTGTTTTTTAGACTTGCATTTGCGTTTGTAATTTGTTATTTTGTTTTCAGAATTGTGATTTGTTTAGCACTTCTCGGTCACCGTACTTTTCACTGCTAAACAACACAAAATTGTTTATGCTCAGCAGGGGGCGCTAAATGTTTATTTCAGAATCTCCGTTCGTATGACACGAAGTTAAAATGGTTAAACTAACTAAATGACGGGAATGGTGAATGAAACTTCTAAACTCTAAACTTCTAAAATACAAAAATAGCTGCGTTTACGGTGGAATTGCAGTGCCTTGAGCTCTCACGGCCACCGTATACGTTCGCTCATAAAATACTTTTATAATCTCACAAAAAAGTCATTTTCGTTAAGCCGGTGGGAAAGCTCCAGTAGGCTACTGCATGTTGCTGGATTCATACCATTCTGATGGTTTAACTCCACAACAGCACATCAGAGGGGATCTAAAGCGGGACGGAATGGTTCTGCAGGCAAACAGTTTACAACTACAGGAGGGTAAACACATCATCCGTGGCAGCACTGCAATGGAGACTCCCCTTAGCATAACAACATTTGTCTGTGGAAAAACATCATAAGAATTACAAAACAATGAAATTAGCCATGGCTCTTTATAGTTACACTAAATTTTAGATGCAGTATTTCTCCGTTCCACCTTAAAAGTCTCAAATAAACCTGTATTTCTTTCCATTATTATTATAATTTTTTTGTTTCAACTGTTGTTTTTTAGTTTTGAATTTATTTGTGTAAAAATGTGCAGAATTATTTAATTTGTGGCATACATACTGATGATTAATTTGATCCTTTTTTAAATAACTACTTAAGATTGTTCATTAAATTTCCCAGAAATAAGTTCTGTTGTGATGTTAATGATTCGTCTCTGAGGATCTGTGCTGTGGGGAAGTGATGGCAATAGTTCACATCACATGGAAAACCTAGGGATCACAGGGGGCTATTTTCAAAGGCTTTTTTACTCCAAAGTGCACACTGGTATTCATCTCAGAGAGAACATGTGATGTCCACAATCATATCTTTGTAATTATGACCTGAAATGTAATTCGCTAACAAAGTTTTATGTTTTAGAAAGATGAAAGTAACCCCCATTACTCTCTCATCACATTAGATATGCCAATAATCAGTAATAACCAATTACAACCAATAATGGAAACCAAATCTACACCTTTAGATGTCTCAGAGGACAGGACGTCTGCTACAGGAAGTAATGTAGCCCCCAGAAGCATTGGGAGACAATTCAGCCCTATAGAGAAAACAACAAAGGCACATTGGGGAATAAACAGAGAAATTTACCCCTGTGAAATGTGTTGAAATTAATCTAAACAGTTCACTTGGGAGTAAGAAGCAGCAAAGAAGAAAGTTATGGACACGTAGGGTAGAGGGGCTTTCAAACTGGATGGGAACATAAGTGGAAAAGCCTTTTTTTCAATGCTCCACTTGCTTTTTTGTCTGATTAGACTTTTTTATTTTAATAGTTTATAGTCTCTCTTTCTTTCATTCACTTTCTACTCTGTATGCAAGGTATACATTAAAATTCGTTTTTTAGTCTATTTCTAAACATATCTGACATCATTTGTTTTCCTGATAAAGCAAGCCTCTTAATTGTTATAGTTTTGAAGTGGGGAATTCTGCCCTACCTTTTCCATTTTCCTCCCCTGGCCGAGGATTTCTGCTGGTGTCTGCAGAAGGAAAGAGATCAAGGTATCAAACTATTCATACAGCATTCGTGGCATTTGGTTACTTGTCTTGTGTCTTGTATTTATCTGTAATGCTACATACGGGAGACACTGAATCCAAAAACCCCTTCATATTCTTTCATGAGTCTCCTCAACAGGGTGCTTTTCCCAGCTCCTGATGGGCCACTCAGAACTACAGGCCTGGGTCCTGACATTTCTCTGTGAGACAATCAAAACAGGTGCATTAAAGTGTATGTGAGATGTTTAAGTTTTTTGGTAATTAAATCCACAAACCAATGCAACACACTTTTTTTTAACGAGTTGCAGGTCTGTTCTAATAGGGTTGTAGATAGCAGGGAAATGTTTTAAATGTGCGCTCTTGGTCAAAAGTTGCAGTAAAAACAGTAATATTGTGAAATATTATGACAATTTAAAATACAACTGTTTTAGCATTTTTATTATCATGAATGTTGAAAACCGTTGTGCTGATTAATATTTTTTATGGAAACTTTTTTTCAGGATTCTTTGATGAATAAAAAGTGCAAAAGAAGAGTAGTTAATTAAAAGAAATGTTTTGTAACATTATACATGTCTTTACTGTCACATTTGGTCAATTTAATGCCAAAAATAAAAGGTAGTGTAATTTAATGCAGTTAGGACAGCAAAATAAAAAAGCATATCAACAAAGCAGGTGAAATGCTGAAATGCAGATGCCAATACGGACAGGTTGCGTGACATGACTTCATCCTCAAAAACACAAACAATGTAAAAGAAAATGTAAAATAGACTATACACATTAAATACAGGTTCGCTTGCAACGAGGACGAGACCATGAAACCATAATAATTCAAGAGAGATTTAGATTTAGAGCTACATGGTACTACATTCTGACATAAAGTGTTAGAAAATACATATTTTAAGTGTAATTTCTACTTAAATCATACATAAAAGTCTTTATTATTCAATCACAACAAATAAAAACCTTCCATATTGAACATGGATTAGGTCAAGTAGGAAGCTTTGGTCTTGGTGCCCAGCTGAGAGAGAGAGAGAGAGAGAGAGAGAGTGCTATAAACTAGAGAAGCTGACATGGGCAGACACTGAGCCCATTGCACGCCTGCGTCTCTCCAAGAGAGAAGCTCAGGAACTAATCCACTGATCCGAGTGATTAGTGATTCTGTTTTGAGGTCTGTGGGTCTTGTAATAAAGAACAGGGCACCTATTTCCTGACTAAGAAACTTTTATTTATTTCTTTATTTTTATTTTTTGTCAAAGTAACTTTAAAATGTTAAATGTGTTGCTGATGTTCCAGCTGGCTCAGAACAGATAAAAAATGTTCTTTTGTGAATTTTTACAAATTCAATTTATTGAAGAGTCTGTCTCTTTCACAATAATGCAATTTAGCAAAGCATTTGTAAAGTGCCATGAAAATATCTTAATGAAGTCAGGTTAGGCCAGTGAAGAGGATTACCCAGCATGTAAGCCAAATGACAAAGGCCCAGTGACCTGATGCCTGTCTTAATGTTTTCTACAATGTCTGTCTGGAATCATGTCTGGTTCATTTTTTAGGGACTCTGCTGGAGACTAGACCAACCAACTGGACACACAATCTGATCAGGGAAAACTCTAGAAAAAAAAATATACAGTTGCCTCCTATGAGTTCGTTGTTGGCTGTTTTCTGTTTATTTTATCAAATATCCCTGATTAAATATTTTGGCTACTGTATGTTCCAGTGTTTCTGTCTCAACATTGTCTTAAGATGATGATAAAGAATTAAAAAAAATATATATATATAAAGTATATTTAATGTGTGCTTATATTTTCAAGACAATATGGAATTTCAAAACTAAAATTCACTGTCAAATGTATTATATATAATATTTTAATGATAGTTGAAAATTAAATTAAAAACAAATTAATGTGCTTCTGCAAATTAAAGAAATAAAGATCCAATATGTGTGTCCAGTATATTCTTTTTAGATTGATCACATTTCATCCATGTTTAATAACAAAACCTTCTTATCATGAGACAGTCTTGCCTATAGTTCCATTTACATTACAATAAACCATAAATTTTGACCTCTAATTTTTGAACACCAGGAAAAAAAAAAGCAAAGACAGATCTTACCTTGTCTGTGCAGGTTAGATGGTGAAGTGAGTATGTGTGTGTGTGTGTGTTTCTATCTCACTGACACAGTTTACTGCCAGTGACAATTACCACCTCCTCCGTTTACTGAGCCAATCAAATTGCTGCTCGTGTGTATCTGTTGTTATGACAGAGATAAGTAGTTACTAATCATACTAAATTTTGAAAAGCCATAATCAATTGTTTTTTTTCTGAGAAATAATGGTGAAAATGTTCAAAAGCTTTTTGTAGTCAAGACTTATGTCCATATTAACACCAGCCTGAGAAATGTTCAATATATAACTATATACTGTTTATATATATATATATACCTACAGTATATAACTAAAAAGTGCGACAACTAGCCCCAGTCTATCCTGTAATGCATTGTAAATCATCTAAATAGGGCAAAACTCAAATTATATAATATTTTTTGTCAATTATAAATGGAAATATAAAAATAAATGATGCTCAAACTATGCTACAAAATTGTCTATGCATATATTTTCAAGCAATATGGAATTTTACTAAACCAAAATTCACCATCAAATTTGATTTATCAAAAAAAAAAAAAAAAAAAAAAAAAATAATTAAAAGTTATGAAAAGATGCATGTTTATTAACACATCAAACAAACACATTCAGCAACATATTTAACATACAGTCTATACAATCAGTCAAATCTGTTTACTCAATTCATGCATGTGTACAATTCAAAACAGCTGATAGAACATGTTGTGTTGACATTCATATATATATATATACTAAGAATGTGCTGAATAATAATTATTAAAATGATATTATTGATATTAAATTATCATACAATATCATACAATGCATAGTCAGCTAAAATGTTATTTAAAGATGTATTTGGGAGACAAATGTTATTTAAAGGCTCTGAGAAATACAAATAGATTCACTGAGCCGAATCAAACAACAATAATAATTTTGTCAAATAAAATAAAAAATTTGTCCATAAGTCTCCATAGAGTGTCCAAAAAGTTTGGTCTGCTAAGGTATCCCTTGCAAAGTGTCCAAAAAAATAATTTCATTTGGGTTGCTGGGGCTGGAAGTGTAAATATAATTTTTGGTCACATTTGGGTTTTGAAGTAAAATACACTGTGAGAGTAGTGCAGCAGTTAACTTCCTTTTGCATTAGACACAAGGCTAGGCTAATCCAACACTAACCTAATTCCACACAGATGAGTGTCTGTATAGTGCTGCTAATTAGAGATATGTCAGGACATCAGTCTCAGACATCCTTTTATCAGGTCATTCATTACAGTCATCTTTAAGAATGGCTGAAACGAACCAAGTGGTGTTAAGATACTTATGATGCAATAAACAAACTGAAAAGAAAGAGGAAATGCTGATTATTTATTGTACCTGCTACTGTTTCATCTCAAACCATAGAGGTACAGGCAATGTCAGTGCCATAGGTTTGATTCCCAGGGAATACAGTACATTAACTGATTAAATTTATGCAATGTAAGTACTGTAGCTTTGGATAAAATGACAGTAAAATGCATAACTGTACTTCCAAATAGGTCCAGCTCCACATTTGGAGCCTGGTGCTGAAAACAATGACATTTGTTAGACAACAACTTTAGTTTATTTTTTGTCAAAGAAAAACAGATGAGTCTGTACAAAATACATCATCATAAAACAAAGCTGGTTTTATGTTTCATTCTATTTCAGTTCTATCAAAAGTGCTTCACGATCTTTCAGTTACCTGTAGTAACTTGACTAGAGTAACAAAACTATTGCTAAAATACCACAAAGCAAATTGAATTCCTTTTCGGTTAGTTCTGAGCTTAGTTCCTTGAGTCATATTGTCATAACCTAGAGTGACTCAGTGTCAACAGACCTTTATTCTGCTTGGCAGTGGAGAGGAGTGAAGGCTAAGCAGAGATCAACCTCAGCGTCCATATCCTGCATTAAGAATCAATTCCACCTGCTAATGGAGGGAAGCACGTGCTCTTCGATGCAGCTCTGCTGTACAGTACATATCAATACAATAACCTGCCAATCACCTGTTAGGGGTTAAATATTAATTCATTACAAGAAAGTAGACAATTACATCTACACAGCATCTTAAAAGTTGAAGTAGAAGAGCAAAAAAAGTCAAAAATATACAGGGAACTACTTCAACTCAGAATATCTGTTGCTGAACCTTGTAGTCAAAACTATTTTTATTTATGCGTGAACTGTTTGATAAAATTAGCACTTTTTGAATCTACAAACCTTGTGAGAATGGCTTTGTAATTTTGCATCATATTCAGTCTCTTGCCTTTGAGATTTTATGCATGCTAAGGATAAGGGGATAATGAGACAAAAATTCATAATAAAAACAATTACACTACTGTATATCACCTGTGTAACAGCTGAAATGATAATTTATCTTAAACCATATTTAAAGGATCCCATTCAATATTAAATTACAATTATATAAGTATGGAAAATGAATGTACAAGATTCTTTGCTTTTTTGCACATTCTACTCAAAACACAGTTTATGAATGATTTAAAAGTTAACTGCTTACCATTTCAGATATCAGCACTGCTAGATCCAAATCTTCAGAACTCTTCAGTGTAAACATTCACAAAACTTGCTTTAGAGCTTTCTTAATGAGAATAACTTAACAAGGTTTTATACATAGAAACAACATTTTGTGATCAGTTTTACTGTCCTTACAATACTGTTACGGCAGATTTGTACTTTAAAACTTTACCATTTCATTAAGAAATGAACACAGTGGTCTTCATGTAACTGGGTTGCATTCCGACAGGAACTTTTGGGCAATGACTCTGTTGGGCAAGACGTCCTCGAAGTTTTGCATCGGCCCAGAAAGATTCTCCTCAGTAAAAGTGATCCGTTTGTGTAGAGTGCAAACAGGCAGATGACAGGACAGCTGTAACTCTTCACAAATACACTCGTCTCAGGTCCCCGGGTGAGGTGATAGTGTTGCACTGTGGACACAGTTTCTTGGCTCCCTGCAGGAATGAGGGACCAATCAAGATCATTTAACAATCAAAAACAACATAAAGAGTTCACTTGTTGAAGTCACACGGTTGTGCAGGAAATCTTTTGTTAAGTACAGTATGATACATGTTCATCTCACCAGGGTGCGAAGCCAGCATTCCTCACAGTGGACATGCCAGCACTGGATGGAGGTCAGAGGTACTGTGTAGGAGTCCTGAAGGACATATAGGAGTATATGTACACAATAAAATTACATGCATAAGAAAAATGTATTTTTCTGTTTTCATCATTGATAATAATAAGACACCTTTATTGAGAACCAAATGAGCATATTGCAATGATTTCTGAAGAAGCATGTGACACTGAAGACTGGAGCAAAGGCTGCTTAAATTCATCTTTGCCATATAAATTACATTTTAAAACATATTAAAATAGAAAAAAGTTATTTGCATTGTAATAATAGTCAAGTCACTTTTATTTGTATAGCGCTTTATACAATACTGATTGTGTCAAAGCAGCTTTACAGTGTCAAACAGGAAAATAGTTGGTCAATAATGCAAGAAGACAATAACAAAGAGTCATTTTACAGCTAAAGTCAGTTCATTGATGATTCAGTGATGTCATCAACCAGTTCAGCTCTCTTCCAATAGTGTCTGTGCAATCAGTCAAGCGTCCCCAACTAAGCAAGCCAAAGCAAGCCTAATAATATTTTATGATATTACTGTTTTAACTCTATTTTTGATTACATAAATGCAGCCTTGTAGAGCATAAGAGACTTCTTTCCAAAACTTAAAAAAATATATTACTGACCCAGAACATTTGAATAGTAATGTCTACATAATTAATATATATTAATATGAATATAAAGTACACATCTAATTAAATAATTGCAATTAACAATTTTTTAAAATCCTTTTTGAATAAATATGCACGGTCAAGCTTACCATGCAGATGAGACACTTGAATCTGTCCCCTCGTGTGAGCTGCTTCTCCAGATCTCTGATCCGTGTTTTCAGGGCCTCCAGTGTAGTGAGGGAGGGGTCATCCGGTAAGCTAAATGACACAAAGAACAAATCCATCAGAGATTGATTAGAGAGTCACAGCGTGCTGAGGGCTTTGTCGCTGAAGGCCACATTATGAATTCTAAATTACACATGAACGGTAATCAGAAGACAGCTTGCATCATTAAATGAGGTGCATTCAGAAGCAAATTCAACATTGTAATACATGAGAGTCAGCATTCCTATTGTAATGCCATATTGAACAGTAAAAATGAAGAGCATACACTGAATGCATATGTCTATGTTCAAGTAAATGGATGCGAAATGTGATTGGTTAGCCATAAGAGATAATCAAAGAAAAGACAAAAAAGGTCCTACAGAAATTTGTAGTAACAATACAATTCCAAAAGCTTTTATTGTGGGCAAAAACAGTCTAAGATGGCCCCTTGTATCGGCCCTTCCCACAGCAGGTGAGGGACAGACATGTCACTGCAGTGTGCAAACATTGTCTCAGTGTAATTGCTTTATTAGTGTGTCCACACAGGGCCGGGCAGCAAGCGCCCCGCAGCGCACTGTCATTTGTCAGGAACGGTCCTCCTTCCCGCCTCACTAACCCTTCCTCACTCAAGTGTTTCCACTTCACCACAATTAAATAACACTCGCTCAGAGCCCCCTAATCCCTGGTAGGAGCATCCTGCCCAAGGCATTCCCATTTAATCAGCTCTCAGGAATTGAACTATGACAGCAGGGGGTTTAAGTGATCCATCAAAAATGCCTCATGTAATCACCTCCAAATATAAGCATAATGAATGCTGGTTTTTCTCTTGTAGCTGTCTGGTGGAAATATGAAATAACTGCCCTTGTCCTCAGGCTAAATACCTATTGGAGAGGGGTGATGGATCAGGTACAAAAATATGCTGCAAAACAGAAATCCTACACAAGTACATACCTAATATATTTAAATATCCATTATATTAATATGATATTATATTTAATATAAAATTTAACACACACACATATATATATTTTGTGTGTGTGTGACAGAGAGAGAGAAAAGTCTTGTAATTTTGATAGTGATGAACTTCTCTAATCTGTGGGTGGACATGTAAATACGTACAAATCACTCGCACATAATACATTTAGAATAATTACATTTAGAAAAAGTATTTCATTGTTTCTCTGCAATCTGACACTCCTCGACTGAAAAATGGATCAATCATGCTTATTAATGATTCATTCCAAAACATAAGTCAAACACGCTTCAGTGGACCTGCCAAAATGTAGCCCCGTTGAGAAAGAACTGATTTGTGTGACTCTTATTGAATGGGTCAGCCATATATAATAAAGAAGTTAAAACTTCCCAAAAGGATTTAAGAAGTGCTGTATCATGATCCTGCAGAGATCTCTTCCAAGAAAATGACATGGATGTTGGAGAGGAGAAGGACGAAGGAGAGTGGGTGGAGGCGCTTGAATCTTAACCTACGTGTATTTCCCATATGAGCATCACAGCTAAGAGTGTCTGGAATACATGCACAAACCACAAACCACAGCTCCAACAGTATTTGCATATCAATTAAATCAATTAGGTTTGATTTCAAACAATTGCCATTTCGATAGCTTTGCTGTTGTGTTACTTTGAGGAAAATGTCAGTTTTGTAATGAGCAAAAGTTTTATAACAAGTATTAAATAATGCATTAAAAAATGTGCATTAAAGTCACGATTAAACAGAAGTAGGGACAGATCCTTTCTTTGTATTGTGATTTAAAATATTACAAATGAAATTTGCATGAATGAATAGTTCACAATAAGATGTATAACTTACGTTTAGAAAATAGGATGAATTTTCATTTCATGCCGACTTTAAAGGAATATTTCACCCAAAAATGAAAATTACCCTATGATTTACTCACTCTCAAGCCATCCTAGGTGTTTATGACTTTCTTCTTTCAGACGAATCCAATAGGAATTTTATCTTCCAAGCTTTATAATGGCAGTTAGTGGTAGAGGTCTGCATGGGCTTTAAACTGAAGCCCGACCTGTACCCGAGATCACCCGACCCGACCCGACCCGAGCGGCACAGTTAAATTTAGAGCCCGAACCCGACCCGAACACGAAATCTTTTTTTTTTTTCTTCCACAAGGAATAGCCAATTTAAAAAAATGCTGTATTTCACGATTGCATGCAACGGTCAGTAAACAAACAGCATCATTAAGGTTCGGCCAGTTCACAAAGCAAAAGAAAAAACACTTACCAGTTATTAAAGTTTATGAACATCAGGTGCAGCGGTCACATAAATTCTGCCGAGACTTCAAAAACCCTCACTGCAGAGAAAAATAACGTTGCGAGTCAGTAGCTTGTCGAAGCTATTTTACTAATAAAAGTTTCCGTGCTGTGTTGTCGTGTGCAATAATGTGTGTGCTTGCGTCTATTAAAGCAGCGTAGCCTACTGCATATAGTTTTAGTTTAGCTATAAACCCGAGGCCTCCTGTAGCGAATCGATGCGTTTTTGTAAGAAAAAAAATCCTTATTAAAAATTGTATAAACAGTAATCTCTAGCATCCGCTAACTGTCAAATGCGCGTTTGACGTAGGACGTAGGCATAGCATAAGGTCCGGTGAGAATATGCTAGTCTTGCTAGAACCAGTGTTTGTTTACA
Organism: Sinocyclocheilus rhinocerous; assembly: GCF_001515625.1. NCBI lineage: Eukaryota > Metazoa > Chordata > Actinopteri > Cypriniformes > Cyprinidae > Sinocyclocheilus > Sinocyclocheilus rhinocerous. The sequence continues at coordinate 28,448 of NW_015625573.1, forward strand.
GGAGCAAAGGAAGAAAAGTTTCCTTACTTTAGCAAAGGAAAACCAGTCTCCTCTTGACTTATATCGAAATCTTCATTTTGTACTTCTAATTCATGACCAGTGTTTTGTTTTTGAGCTTCCGCATTCATCACGCAGAATCAACGGGGAAATCGCGCGGCGGCGGGACATGCTTTTACATCAATGAGAGGTGGTGTACAGATGTAACGGTGTTAAAGAAGATGTGCTGTTCAGATCTAGAAGTGCTCTTCATTAATTGCAAGCCGTTCTATTCTCTGCATCACTGTCCTGATGTTCTTTCAATGTGCTGCTCACCAAACCTTAAGACATTTGACATGAGGATTCATTAAATGACAAAAAAACAAAAGCCTTACAGAACAAGAGTGCCAAAGGAATAGAGAGTGTGAAATTCAAAAATGTCTCTGTTTTTGACCCGTCTAAATGCTTTTACAGTAATCTCCTTCTCATGAGGTTAACACCACTACCATTATCTCACATGTCTGTTGTGAACTAATCACATACACACACACATACACACACACACATACACAAGTTCTGTTGCAAAACTAAGTGAGCTTGCTGTTTACATAATACATAGGCGTTCACTCAAGCTCATAAGCAACCGATTTGGGAATGCTGTGCATTGGCATTAACTCTACAAATAGACTTACCTTTTGCATTCGATTTCAATAGATTATTACTCTATTTAGCATAATGCCAAGCTTACATAAAATATATAAAATACTATTTCAGTCTTTCTACTTCAAATTTCAAATTTAATTCAATGTTTTACTTGACTTTTCTTTGTAATTACTTGTGGAATTTACTAGCAATTTCTGAGTGAAAATTGTTTTAAAGTAAATACTACACATTTATTTCAGTGTAGCACATTTGGAGATTGGATTAAATAATCTGTTTTTAGTTGCACTGATTGTTTATAGATACATTTTAGTATTGCATTTTTTTTTCACTGAATTTGTCACAATGCATAATAGGACTAAAGTTCTTCACTCTAGACAGTTTTGTAGGTTTTGGGACGCAACAACTGATTTCAAGTGGCTTTTTTATTATACATTATGATTTCTTAAGATATTTATTTTTCTAATCTGATACCTGACTCCAATCTGACGACTTATAAATATGGATTGATTTATAGGGATGTACTGTATTTGAGTGTTTGGTGTGTAGATAAATTACTATGAAGTGTTTGTGTTTTGTACCTCTGAAGCCTCTGAGAACAGAAACCATCTGTATTCTTCTCTGTTCGGCCCATTCAAACTCCCTCCCGGCTGACAGCACATCTTCAACAACACACACGCTGTCTCTCTGTAGAAAACACACACATATCAGTATCTCTGGTGAAAATGTCTGCATCAGCCTCAAGACAACACTTTCATTTGCTACCTGTCCTGAATGCCCTCTTGGCATTAGGTCACAGCTGAAAGGAACAGAAAATAAAAAGAAACATTTCACATGCAGGTTTAGAGTTTGTCTGATCCTTCTGGCCACATCTACCCGTCTTATACATCATACGACTGACTTAGCAGAACAGGACAGCTGACGCCTATCTCATGCTGCCTGTCAGTACAGACATCACAAACAGTCTGTGATCTGTCAGTGAAAGCAGATCTAGAGAAAATACTGACTACAGGGGACGGAAGGTTCATTGTTTTGAATGAAACCTTTAAACATATGCACAATGAGAAATAAGCTGCATGTTCATCATACCTGGTCTTCCCCTGCTTTCCGTCTTTTCAGTTTCCCAATACGTGCTGTAAAAAAAAAAAAAAAAAAACGAAAAAATGAAACAAAACAGCTGATTTTTTTTTAACTTTTTCTCGAAACTTTTCATGTTGTTATCTAAAAATATGAAGCATAAATACATTAGATTTTTCTCCAGTGGCAGTTTTATGATGGAAATATATACAATCTCTAGCTGACATAAACTGATAAGACAGAAAGGCCTCTATGGCCTACAAAACATAAATAAATGGCATGGGAATTGGACTGATCTGTTTATCTGATTATAAAATAAAGACAAATAAAAGATTTCCAGAATTCTCTGCATCTCCTTCTCTTGAACACACACACAGAAGAAGTCAAATTCAGCATTGTAGAATGGTATCCACCACTCTATTAAAATCTCTGTGTTTTGCTGAGCTGCTATTGATGTTAAGGGACATTAATCTTTAGGAGCCTCAGTTCATAATATAGTCAAAGTAGACAGTAGAAACAGAGCTGAGGGCATTACAATCACAATGAAGCTGAGTATAACGGAGAGGGGATCATTAATTAGAGAGACAATCTGATCAATTAGCTGTGACCAATCGTTCAGTGCACCTTTTTTAGATGTTAATGAAATAACATAAAAATTAACAGTCCTGATAAATGATCGAAAATTCAACATGATAGAGTATCAATATTTCACAGTACAGAGATTCAATACTCTGTGTATTACTGTGCCAAGGGCATAATATTACATTAAATACTATATAATTTTCACCGTCTCATTCTACATCTGCAGAAAATGATTCTACAGTCATTTTCTCCTTTAAGATTATTTTTAGTAAGTGCTGATTGGTATTCTAGATATTTAAATTTAAATACCTCATTTTACTAAATAAAATAATAAAATGTTGGTACTGTATCTGCAGTTATGTGCCGTGTGTGGAGAACAGCTTACCAGACAGTGGGCAAGAGGACACATGTGGGAATCCACAGTCAGGCCAATCATGAACAGATTTCACTTTCTGTTTGGCGTAGCACCTGCACCAGCAGAGCTCCTTAACTGTTAACATATCAAAAGGTTAAAGGTCAATAATCTGCTCTGCTCGTGAGGGTGCTAGGTCAAAAGTCAGGGGTGGGGCTTTAACTGTGACTGTTCAAACTGTAAGTGAAAGTATACCAGTGCTGTCTTGTTTATAATAATTACAAAATATCAGTTTCAAAGATCAAAGAATGTGTTTTTAGGGAATAAAACTCATTTTTGTATTAATCATCAGGAGATTCATGAATTTGGTCAGATCCAAGCTCTTAATGCACGCTTATGACCCTGCATAGGAAATGACTGAATGAAAAAACAGAGAAATACAGTACAGGGAGAATATTTTGAGATACTGAAAGTCATTGACAACATACCATTGAGTCTTGTTTGCCTGTTTGCTTGTACTCGCAAAAATGTCTGAAATGAAAGAAGAGAAAAAGAAAAGGGACTCTTCAGTATCCATAATCACACAATTTTTATTTATTTTTTTTAAGAATGGGCCTTTAAGCCATCATAAGAATTTGTTCTCACTGAATATCGAGTGAACCCAGCAATTCATGCTGACTTTAATTCAGGTATAACTTGAAATGTTTTAATGCTAATGACTCCCAAATCTGACCATACACTGCAAACTAAAATATAAAGACCAATTTATACTATAGTAAGTGTGATATTCTAAGGACAGCATTATCTGTAAAATAATAAGTGATTTTTATACTGGCATGGCACTAAAGCCGAAATAAATTATTAAAATATTATGTGATCAACATATACTTTGTTAGTTTTTGTTTTTCTACTTGCTATTAGATTGGTCAAATTATTATTATTATTTTTTTAAAGAAACATTTTAAATTATATATAAATATGTAAATTTTAGATTTTATAACTTAGAAATTAAATAATACATTTGTCAATAATTAGGAAGCAGAATGAAATTATAATGTCAAAATTTAGCACACAGTGCCTTGTTTAAGAACATAAATATATATTTTTAATTACATTAACGTCCAGTAGATGGCAGCACTGTACTGAGGTCTGTCTCAATCTTTTGATTGACACGTAGTTTAGGAACGGATCCACAAATTTTGTTTGATTCCACCTGTAATTGTTAAAGTTCAATATGCTCCATAAGAGACGTGCAAGCTAATGCAGCTAGATGTATATAATATGTATTTTGTGCTCACCTGGTACCTGTCAGAGTGCACAGCCTCGTCAGCGGGACGTGGAGAGGAGGCAGAGGAGGAACCCTCTCTCTTTATATGCATTGAGAACAGAGACTGAGAGAGGTAGAGTGGTTATTATTGCCTGTAGACATAAATAAATTGTATATAACAAGTGTTGTGAAGTACATTGGAGAGTATGTACCTTAGGCGGACCAGCAGCGAGACACTCCTTTTGAGCGGGACCCTGACTGTAAACAGAAGAGTGTTATTAACACATATTTCATCACCACAATCCCATTACCAACAAACCTCTGCCTTGTTTTAAACACAAAACTTGAACCAGAATATGCAAACATGCTTGGAAACGAGGGATCAGGTTGCATATTGTTCTCAATCTACATTTCCTTCACAGTCAAACAAAAATAATGTATAAAAAGCTCTCTCCACTCAGGTCCTGTAAAGCAGGAAGGCTCTAACATAACGCACCCTGGGGCCGAGTTCAATTTGACACAATTACTGTCCACAGCTCTGTCACTAAGCAGATTATGGCTATAATTTCTTTATTGGAGAAATCCTTCATGTGTTCAGAGTGGCTAATGTGCCTCCCTGCCTCGTCTGATGCTGATAGCAAACGTTGAGGAAATGCGTTATTAGCTTGCTGTGATTTTCGCAGGGACTGCCTTGAGCTTGACTGGCTGTGAAATGTCAGGAACAATGTAACAGCTTGTAATTTGTGATGTTGCAATGATGGAGGAGACAGAGGAGAAGGGTGGAGGCATGGTGCACATGCCCGGAGGCTGTAGATAAATATGCCATCAAGACCTGGAAGCATTTAATGTGCCTTTGGAAGGGACAGGCTACAGGGAGGAGGTGTCAGGGAGTTTGTGTGCATCTATATGTGTGTGTACATATTCATTGGCTCAATCTGCTTTAATTCTGCCCTTCCTCCATCTCTCCTGCTCTTGTCTCCAGTTTTGATCTCTTTACTATGGGCAGCGATGCATTTTCATGAGCCTGGATGAAATTTGAGTAAGAGTGACAGAAGAGCATGCTGACTGTCAGCGGCACTTTACTGTCTATGTGCTCCGGCCGACACAAAGAGACTGAGGCAGTTCAAAAAAATCAAATCAACTCTCGACTGATCAGCTGATGATCTCAGATTGAGCTGGATGGATGGAAAAACAAAAGAAGACATGAGCGAAGCAGAGGGAGGTTGATAGATTATTGATTGTCTCAGTCATTATATGGATTGTATCATGTTCATTACAGAGGAACATGACAGGTTTCATTTTTGTCGTCTCCATGAGAATTGGAGGTGAAGAATGAGGTGGAAAAGAGTGTGATAGCAGATAGCATTGGGATTTATTTATTTAAATGTTAAATAAAACTAGCATTAATAAAATAAAAATAATAAAAAATAAAATAAATTATTGAATTTATATTACGCTCCAGCATCCCCGCAACCAAGTCGTTTGAAGTATTAATGGTTGGGAGGATTTATTTCTATATGGTTAGCATAAGTAACTAAGCAAGTAAATAAAATTTTTTTTTTAAGTTATTTATTTATATATTTTTTTAAATTAGGATTTTAGATTATGATGAAAATTGGGACAACATTTGGATATTATATTATTTTTATAGTTTTTTTTTTCTTAATTTTCTTTTAGATTTTTCAATTTAAATAATTAAATATTAGATATTAATATATTAATGTTAAATTAAAATGTATTCATTTCTTTCTAAATGGTTTACAAAAACAAAAAAACAGACAAATAAAGTTATTGTTTGAATTTTCTTAGGCATTTTTTTATTATAACAACAAAATGGATTGAAAAATTGGGTCAGCATTGGGATACTCTCGATTTAAGTATTTAATTTAAATTAAAAAAATGCTAAATATAATAATAAACAATGTTAAATAACTCCCTGCCTCGTCTGATGCTGATAGCAAACGTTGAGGAAATGCGTTATTAGCTTGCTGTGATTTTCGCAGGGACTGCCTTGAGCTTGACTGGCTGTGAAATGTCAGGAACAATGTAACAGCTTGTAATTTGTGATGTTGCAATGATGGAGGAGACAGAGGAGAAGGGTGGAGGCATGGTGCACATGCCCGGAGGCTGTAGATAAATATGCCATCAAGACCTGGAAGCATTTAATGTGCCTTTGGAAGGGACAGGCTACAGGGAGGAGGTGTCAGGGAGTTTGTGTGCGTATGTATGTGTGTGTGCGTGTTCAGAGTCTCAATCTGCTTTAATTCTGCCCTTCCTCCATCTCTCCTGTTCTTGTCTCCAGTTTTGATCTCTTTACTATGGGCGGCGATGCATTTTCATGAGCCTGGATGAGATTTGAGTAAGAGTGACAGAAGAGCATGCTGACTGTCAGCGGCACTTTACTGTCTACATGCTCCGGCCGACGCAAAGAGACTGAGGCAGTTAAAAAAAAATCAAATCAACCCTCGACTGACGATCTCAGATGAGCTGGATGGACGGAAAAACAAAAGAAGACATGAGTGAAGCAGAGGGAGGTTGATAGATTATTGATCGTCTCAGTCATTATATGGATTGTATCATGTTCATTACAGAGGAACATGTCAGGTTTCCTCTGTAAAAGACTGTCATAGCAGACAGCACTGGGATACTCTATTTATTTATTTATTTACTTAAATAAATAAATACATTTTAAATAAAACAAGTATTAATAAAATAAAAATAATAAGATAAATTATTCGCATTTATATTATGCTCCAGCATTCCCGCAACACAGCAGTTTGAAGAAATACGGCAATGACTGGAAAGATTTATTTATAAATAAATAAATAAAAAGTTATTGTTTGATTTTTATTAGGATTTTTGATTAGGCAACAAAATACATTCAAGAACCACAAAAATTGCGACACCATTGGGATAGTATATAATTTTTTTTTTAAAGATTTTTTTTAGATTTTTCAATTTAAATAATTAAATGTTAGATAATAATGTATTTGTGATCAAATAAAATGTATTTCTTGCTTTCTAAATGATTTACATAAACAAACAAAAAAAACGAACAAAAACAAACAATCAAACAAATAAATTACAAAAAAAAAAAACATTCAAGAACCACAAAAATTGGGTCAGCATTGGGATATTCTCGATTTAAGTACTTGATTCAAATAAATAAATGTTAAATACAATTTTATTTATTATAAATAAAACAAAATGCATTCATTTCTACATATAACGAATAAATAAATAAATAAATAAAAATTAAAAGACTGCTTCAAGTGTGTGTCAAGAATGAATTGGACAATGTACCTTTTGTGCAGCTGCATTAGACGCTCCATTTCATGCTCCATGTGTTCTTGCAGCTCTCCTGGCCGCAGCACAGCATGACAGATTGGACACATGGGCGTCTGAGTGTCATACAGGGCCTTCACTTTACCTGGAGACATAGGTGACAGAGGGACACACAAAAAAGACATGCTTTATTATTATAATCCTTCAATGAGCAACAAAGAGAATTCTTTACAATGATAAAAATCATCTAGTCCAGGCAGATGTGTCACATAAATGAAGCTCATCAACATGACAGTGGAAACATCGAGTAGCAATACCTGTCTTATAGCGAGGCCATCACAGGCTAACAAGTGGCCAGATGAAAGCAAATAGATCTGAATAAAACATGGATCTGCATGTAAACGTCACCTGGAGCCATGACCTTGAGAAAGTGACAGTCGGCCCCCTTGTGAGTCCCCTCTCTTTTAAATTTCATCTATGGTACATCTCAAATAAATTCACTGACAAGTACTAACTGCTTGCATCTCTGCCTAAAGGCAACCAACATCAGTAAACAATGAAATCCCATGGCTGAAATTGAATTTATAACCACATTACCTGCACAGATAACGTCAGCAAATAGCATGATGATAAAAGGAATTTGATTTGATTCTGGGACGAGCATGCCTTTTTTCCCTCCTCCTGCTGAAGGGACTCTCATTGGGGGAATTTGAGAGAAATTAAAAAATAATAATAATAAGGTAATTTTAAACCTTAACATGGATACACTGCCTTAATTAATATACATAGAAAAACCTAAACCAAGGTGTAGTTAAAATCAACTGCTTAAATCAAGTAAAAAAAGAAAAGACAGTTCTATTAATTTGGTAATTCTGTTATTTATGTTGCATCATAAATGCCTATAATGCTAAAGTTTTGATAAATAGTTTTTTTCCCCATACTGTTTGTTTTAAACTTTAATTAATTAAATTTACACTGCCATTTAAATGTTTGGGGTTGGCTAGATTTTTAATGATTTTGAAGTCTCTTATGCTCACCAAGTCTGCATTTATTTGATCAAAAATACAGTAAATATTGTGTAATATAATTAAATATAACAATTTTAAAAAACAACTGTAGAGGTATGCAAATACATACGTTGACAAGCAGGTAGGACAGCCTATCGTAGCCCTCGGACTGAACAATATGATTGGACTAACTTTTTATGGTCCTGCGCCTTCCACAGACAATTTAAATACATATAAATACATTTAGACCACTTAACTTAGTGATTGCTATCAGGATGTGAAGAGACTTTCAACCAGCATAACAAAAAATGTTTTTGAACCAAATCGCCTACCCTGCATTTAAACCCAAACTTTTGAATGATAGTGTACTTAAAATAAAAAAGAAATGTTAACATACTCCTAACAAAAAGAAAAAAAAAGTAATGAAAATTAACAGAAAATTACTCTGAAAGTAAAAAAAAAAAATGTGCATTTTACTTTGGAATGTCACAAGAAAACAGGCAATCATCATCCTCAGACGGTCCCATAGCATTTTTCACCAAGTTATAGGATGACTGCACATGCCAACATCCATATGACAACTGCCACCGTCATGATGGGAGACGAATTGTGAGACGGCCATGAACTGACCTTTCCAAAATGCCACATTTCATCCTGGCTTTCTGTCACATTACGACAATATGTCACAAGCCTGAAAAATACAATACTAGAGGCTTATATTTCACAGAGCCACATGCAAAGGGGTAAACAGTCATATTACTAGAGGCCAGATGAACCTGGCTCTCTCAGTAATTGATTGACATGGACTGTATTGGTTGCAAAGGCTTTTTCAAAATGTCACAATTCAGAATTCAGACAGCCAACGAGGTTGTGAGATCACATATCAGTTTCTTATGTTCTGTAAACCATGTAGAACATTTTAAACTAAAAACTAGAATAAAATAAAATACAGGGTATATACAGGAATCATGGAGTTAAATTTAAGACCTTTTAAAAGACTCTTTCCATACATTTTAAGACTTCATCGCCACTCCAAGTTTTAACCGGTTACATCGGCGACATAATTCAGAAGGGGGGAACGAAGCACAAGAGAATTAATTGAGTGACTAACCAATGACAACAACAACCCTGCATCCAACACCAGCTTCAGAAGTCAGATTTGAATAATCAGGGGTCAAAAGTAAGGAGAGATAACTGACAAGATGTTGGAGGATTTGCTCCTCAACAGATCCCGAGCTCATTGACAAATATATTTTATTGTAAGATGTGCTCCCTTTACACAGTGTGCGTGCGATCGCGAAATCGAAAGTGAAAGTAAACTGCGACTGCAAGCGCTCATTCAAAATGTATTTAAATACCCCACATATTGATAGCGGCACCCTGATGCGCGAAAATGATATACAATATTAGAATGTTTGCGGGAGCGGACACCAAAATCGCGGGAGCGGATGGGAGCATGCGGTAATGGTCAGAAATTCAGCAAGAGCTGGATCAACAAGCCCCGGGCTATCACGCAGCGGCGAAGTCAGTCAGTGAGCGCCGTAACAGATGACGTCAAATCTTGCGGGATTCCATAAATAAACTACACAGAACCCCACTATTCAACCCGATCTCAAGAAAGTGCGTATAAATAGTAAGCCAAATAAAAACAAAAACTAGTGGTATTGATATGCAAAAATGGACTTTGGCGTGTATATGCTACGCGATGGGTAAGA
>NW_015625573.1:40963-60243 GCF_001515625.1 Sinocyclocheilus rhinocerous
ATCAGGGTATATACAGGAATCATGGAGTTAAATTTAATACCTTTTAAGACCTTTTTAAAGACTCTTTCCATACATTTTAAGACCTCATCGCCACTCCAAGTTTTAACCGGTTACATTGGCGACACTAACTTACATTTACTATATATTGATTGTAAGATAGCACAACTAAACAGACTTACTTTGTGATAACTCCTTATCAATACAACATAATTCAGAAGGGGGGAACGAAGCACAAGAGAATTAATTGAGTGACTAACCAATGCAACCCAAGAAACAAGAATTAGACCAATAAAGAAAACAACTGACAAAATTTATTGAGGAGGGAAAATAAAGCTCTCCGAGCTAACGGGCAATGAGTTCACACAGTATATTCAAAAGATGTATTTGTAACATCAACTCTTATAACTGTCTGCAAACCATAGCTGTTTTGTGGAACACTTCTCATGACAAACACCTGACTTGTCAGACAGTTTACCTGTGATTACGGAGTGCTTGATTTGATGCAGACTTGACAGAGTGTCAGTACTGCACCTGATCGTGTCTGAATGATCATGGAAGGTAAAATAATGATCACAACTATTACATCATTTTAATTGTGCATCCCAAGCCCATGCCAGTAAAAAAAAAAAGCCCAAAGTAGCGCAATTACCATGTCCCAAATATAAAAATGTTATTTCCATCCCTAAAATACATATTTTACAGTCACTGTTATGCACATTTATCATAAACACAGCTCAAATGCTTCCTACTAGTGTGGCCCAAAACATTTAGCACAGTTTTATTAGAGGTAGAATGCAAAATGTTTCAGTACAAGCATTTCAACCAAATGTAATTTATGCAATATTTCAAACCTTTAACCCACTGGGGAAAATCAACCCATGGCAACAGTTTAAAAGCCAGCCCAATTTCGTGGAAAACAACAACAACCCTGCATCCAACATCAGCTTCAGAAGTCAGATTTGAATAATCAGGGGTCAAAAGTAAGGAGAGATAACTGAAGATGTTGGAGGATTTGCTCCTCAACAGATCCCGAGCTCATTGACAAATATATTTTATTGTAAGATGTGCTCCCTTTACACAGTGTGCGTGCGATCGCGAAATCGAAAGTGAAAGTAAACTGCGACTGCAAGCGCTCATTCAAAATGTATTTAAATACCCCACATATTGATAGCGGCACCCTGATGCGTGCGCGAAAAATACAATATTAGAATGTTTGCGGGAGCGGACACCAAAATCGCGGGAGCGGATGGGAGCATGCGGTAATGGTCAGAAATTCAGCAAGAGCTGGATCAACAAGCCCCGGGCTATCACGCAGCGGCGAAGTCAGTCAGTGAGCGCCGTAACAGATGACGTCAAATCTTGCGGGATTCCATAAATAAACTACACAGAACCCCACAATTCGGACAAATATACATACTGAAAAGATGATACAAAATTTAATACCTTGGAAAATGGCATTTAAGACTTTTTAAGCTCCTTAATTTTCTCTAAATTGATTTATCAACTTTTAATACTTTTTAAGACCCCGCAAACATCCTGGAATAGAATAGAATAGAATAGTGTCACATTTGAAGGGAGGTCCCTTAATGGTTTCTGCCATGATTTTGCCTTTCAATAACTCCATAATGGGCGCGACATTTCAGTAATCCGAGGGCATGCGAGAGGCAGGCGATTGGCAGGGGGCTTGTTCCCTGGCAGACTTTCTGAGGAGAGTGGCAGTTATAAAACAGAATTGGGCCACTCCACACCTGCCATGAAGCCCCGTCAAGTAGCCTGAACCCGTCTGGTTTGTGTTTAAGACATCAAATGTTTAATTTTATACAGGGGATTTCATCATTCCTTCAATATGCTTTCTGAAGTGCAGGGAGTATGCAAGCTCCAGTGAGTGTTTTTATTGAGGAAAATAATGGGCCATTGAAAAAGGCTATTTAATGGGCAACATAATAGGCAATGTAGCAACACATCTGCTGTGGAAAGTCATTTCCTTCATTTTCAAAGGTATTTTTTTGATTCAGACCTTCTTTCATTAATCGGCTTAGAAGCAACTTAATCACTCTGGCACTGGACCAGGTACATGTGGAAAAAAGTCCAAGTTTGCTGTTATTGAGGGTAATCAATGTCTGAAATGGGAGGCAGAGTGGAAATATTACCATGATAAATCCTAGAGCTCAGCTACAATTGCGAGAGAGACGTAGCACACTTGCATGTTCAATATTATAAAGCGATCTATTAGATTAAAGTGAAAATGGCTTCCATTAACATCCTTACTGTCAAGTCAATGAGCTCATTCTGATCTGTTCCCGCCTCCACATACTTTTACTGGCCAATCAGTGTCTTGTTAATGAATATTTACTGAATATTCAAATATATCAAAACCCCTTTGAAACAACTCCAGCCAAAAAAATAATGGTACACATATGTCAAAGGAAAACTGGCATGACTATGCAACAACAACTGAAAAGCAGCTAGTACAATGAACCTGGAAATATTTGATTTAGATATAAATGTCTTCTCCAGTATATTATTAACAATATTTAGTAAAACATAAACAACAACGAAGCACACAAAAAGCATGAAACTCTCGGTTGGTCCTGTAGGTTATGGTCTCAGATACAAAGGAGAGTGATCAGTGTCTTGGAAATCCCCCCATCATAAATGTCCCCATAAAGATGAGGGATAGACATCTATACAGCTGCCCGATAAAACTGTGGCACTCATCATTACAGAGAGCTGATTGCTGCCTTTAACTGTGTGCTGTGTCAAAGATTTCAGCCCTGGAGAAACATTTAAGACCATGTTCAGCTCTACATGAAGACAAGTGAGTGACAACAAATACAAATGATTCACTGAACTCAGACTCAAGTGAATCTCTTATGAAATATCTTCAAATTTACACATTTTGGAATGAAACTAAAGTCTTCTCTTTTCTTCCATATTGTGAAGTACATCCAAGTGAAAATTTTTTGATTTTTTTTGTAAAAGAAAAAATATATAGGGTGTATTAAATATAGGGTAAAAAATATAGGGTTCTCAGTTATTGACTAAATTAATTAGAGTTTGTGCAAAGTAATTAATTGGACAAGTCCGGCATACGTCACCAGAGAGAAGTTTGTAGTCACACCAGAAGATTAAGCTATGCCATTTTGAGGTCAAATTCAAATAAATAAATAAATACACTTTAAATAAATAAATACTTAAATAAATAATAACATTAATAAATAAATAAATAAACATTTCAAATAAATGAATTAATTAAACATGTACATGGATCAGTATTATTTTAGTATCATTAAGATACGAAAGTTTTCACTAATGTTGTGAATTAGTTTTTAATTTTTATGTTTAATTTCCTGTTTTCATAAAGTTTTAGCAAATTTTGACGTTTGTCATTTTTATAATTTTTTTTAATGTCTACATAGTTTTTATACATTTTTATTTCTGTTGTAGTTTTAGTTATTTTAGTTCAAGTTAAACTTGAAAAAAAAGAAGAAAAAGTGTTGCCTTGGCAATTACCTAAAATTAATAAGGTTTAATTTATTTTATTTTATTTCAGTTAACATTTATTTTATTTCAAGTAATGAAAATGTTTATTTTTTATTTATTGTTTGTTTGTTTGTTTTAGTCTTAGTGAAATATTATAACCCTGGCATGGATGAATCGTTCACAATAAAATCAATAACATGCATACAGAAAATAGATAGGATTTTTTAACAAACCTCTGTAACCACCGCTCTCCAGCTCATCTCCAGAAAATCAATACAATGTGTCCAGATCGTCAAGAAAAGCAGATATTTAAGCATGCAATCCTTTAAGATCAAGAGAGCTGACTACGGACAACCAGCGCTGTGCTAAATCTCAAAACATGTGCATTAAGGCAGTTTTTTTTTTTTTGAAGGACATTGTTATGTTTATTTTATTTTAAAAAGAGCATCTACTTGTAAATAAACACAATATATCTAAAGCAATATGCTGTAGATTTGGGCAGGTTGTTCGCAGAAAACTGGGCTACAGTGTGTCTCTTCAAAAGGTTATTTTGATAGTAATTGATATTGAGGGTGGGAATTATTCTCTAGATCTTCTCAACAGGCTTAATTAATGAGCATTCAGGGAATCTTAAATAACAGAGACAGCCAGATCAAGTGATGAGCTATGTGTGAGAGAGTGTTCAAAAGAAAGCGAGAAAAGGACAAAAAGAAAATAACACTGGGGAAAACGAACAAGATTGTGTAAGGTCAAGCCTTTGGAGGAACAATTACACAGCACACATCAACAATATGATGCAGTCAGCATGATATTCTAATGACACCCATTAACCCTCATCCATCCCTGTGTCATGACTCAAACTGTGGTGTGATGGTCATAGACCATCATTCCCCTCTGAGATAAACTCCCATTATTTGATGGGTGGGTGCTGCTTTTTTATGGTCTCCCCAAGAACTCATCAGCAGGAGTTACGGGGCTGTGAAGGCAGACACTTCAAATAAACCAAGTCTGAGAAACTGGCCAAGATGAAGACGCACACCTGCAAACCAGAGGACAAGAGAGACAGTCCTGTCTGAGGTCCACACAGACAAAGTATCTGTACTACACCTGTGTGTGTGTGTGTAAACACATGGGTACAAATGTGGAAATGTGAATGAATGAGTGTCTATGTATACACATACCTTCTATGTGCACATGGTTGGGGAGTAACGGAATACATGTTATGGCGTTACATAATCAGGATACAAAAAACTGGTAACTGTAATTCGTTACAGTTACTTCAAAAAAGAAAAAAAATCAGATTACAGTTACATTTTGTATAAATTGGGAATACTATCAGGATTACAATGGTTTCATTTTAGTAAGAAATAATTGACGACGGGTTGTTGAATTATTAGAAAATAATGATCCAAGGTGGTGATGTGGCCACGACACGAAGCATCAGACTAATGCAATTATTAATGAAGTTATGAGAGGGAGAGAGAGAGAGATTAAGCGTGTGAATTACCTGAGTCTGTGCGTCTCTCAGTAGAGTTCGGCAGCAGCGTCTCTACTACTTTCTCCAGTTTTGAAGTCCAGCTATTGAAGATTGATGTAAAGGGGCCTGTACTATGTGCTTTGGTTTACAGACCCCCTAAATGGAATAAGGATTTTATTTGTCAATTTTCTGATTTTCTGTCTGATCTGTAGCCAGCCATGGTTAAATGAAACCACCCGCGCTCTTAGACAAGAGTGTCGGAAAGCAGAGCGAAAGTGGAAAAAAGATAAGCTACATGTTTCCTTTGATATCTTAAAGTTAAGTCTCTCTAATTATCAAATAGCAGTAAAACATGAAAAATCTAGTTATTTCTCTCAGTTAATTGCTGATAATGTGAATAGGCCAAAAGCATTGTTTGATATGATTGATTCTCTTTTAAACCCAACTATGAATCTATTATCTGAGGCCTCCTCGGAGCTTTGTGAGGATTTTTTAAACGATTTTACTCAAAAAATTGATGCTATCAGATCCTCCATTGCTCCTAATAGCGAAACTCTATGTTTTCCGTTCATAATAAAACGTCATTTTGAAAAACAAAGATATAATACGTAATTTTTATCCTATTGTTTAACATATTTGATCGGTCAATGTCGTTATGGGTTTTGGTTATTTTCCTGTAAAGGCCTTTGAAATAGGCTGACTGAAATCATTTAGCGAAGTGATATGGACATGTACTAACACAATGTGGAAGCAGAATGTCCGATGACCACATGGAGCAAGTCCTCTTCTTTCGTTACAAACCAATGAGTTTTAACTGAATGAAAAGTTTGAATGCACATTTAGTCTTTCATTAGATATGCCAAATGCTGCCAACAGACTAACTGCTACATCACAGGATTAAACTTTGAATAATTTTGAATCCTACAATATTTTAGCATTGTTTAATGTTAACATAATTCTGTGCATCTGTTCTTATTATATTTGCTTGAGGAAAAAAATTTCATATTTGTATTCTGTATTTTTTCTGTTGCGGAAACATTTCTATTGTGTTTCTGTTGTTTCTGTGTTTACAATGTGACCTTGAAGGAATCCAAAAGTAATCAGATTACATTACTTTCATATTGTGGTCCTTGGGTTACGTTACTGAATACTTTTTTTCATTAAGTAATTTGTAACTGTAACAGAATACATTTTTAAAGTAACCCTCCCAAGCCTGTATGTGCAAGTATATGAGTGCATGTGTCTATGTACAAGATTATCATGTAACATTTTGTTGAGGAGGGCACTAGTGGCATCTAGGAATGTTTAAATTTTTTTTTTTGAAAAGTACAAAGTTTTTGTTAGTGTTCAAACATAACTTAATTAATCCATCCATCAAACCGCTTGTACTCTGTAAAGTTGGGGGAGCATTAACTTAAATAATTTGAAACAAAATTTTAAAAAGTGGGGAAAAAAAGGTTACAATTTAACAACGTCGTTTGCACTGCGCTCTTGCGTTACTTGATCTTTTTATTTTGGTGCGTCAATCTGTTGAGCAATCTGTTGAGCATGTAAAATAAAAGAAAAAAGAAGATTGTTCTCGTGAGTGCGGATCATAATTTCCTATACTAAGAAAAAAAGGTTACAACCATAAGATCGCCAAGGGAAAGAGCAGATATGAACAAAAAAAATTAATTAATTAATTAAATAAATAAATACATTTTAAATTATTTATAAACAAATTTTGAAATAGTGATGGCATAATTTGGAGTTTAAAGAAATGTATTTATGCCACATTGATTTATATAAACACTTCTTCACCTACAAAAACTGTTTTAACAGTAACTGTAACTAACAGACTTAATTATCAAAGTACCACTTTACAATATAGGTTTTACAATATAATTTTTTTAAGATTAGTTAAGGCATTAGGTATCTTGAACTAACAATTCTTTTAAAGCATTTATTGATATAGGTTGAAGTTAATTTCTATATTTACTAATGAATTTTTACGTCAACTGGTATAAATGAACATTAATCTATCACGATTATGAACAAACATGAATTAACAATAAACAATAGCATACTTATAAAGTAACATTAACCTAGATCAACAAAATGCATTTAAAAGCATACTTATAAATGAACACTAACCTAGATCAATAAAATAAAATTGCTCATTCATTGTTAGTCTGTAAATAAAACTAATATTATTGTAGCACATTATACAAGAAAATACTGTCTCAGTATTTCAAAATTTCATGTTTAATTCAATGTTATGCAGTTTCTTTGTAATTATGTGCAAAGTTTTACTAGCAATTTATACTAAATATATATATATATATATATATATATATGGGTACAGGGTTACTGTATACAGGGTTTAAATTGGGCCGGGGCCGTCCGGAGCAGAGCCCTGGCACAGACTCCAGGGCTCGACATAACGCTTCATTAACGCCACAAGTAACATGATTAAAACGTCAGTAACCAAAAATAACTTTGTAAACACCAAAACGCAAGTATTATTCTGATTTTATTACATTTAGAGTAAGTGGCGAATAGTGGATATAGCTACTGTATATAATGCATCTATTGACAGAATAAGATTGTGCTGCTGAGGCGAAGCTAACGCAGCCTCTCCAGGAGAAATCAAAACGCGCAACACTAAGACACTCAGCACCCTGAGGTAAAAATACAAAATGGAAAGTTTTTATATTTAAAATACAGTTAGTTAGGCAACATCACATAACGTTTTCACCATTACGACGGTTTCATAGTTCTATAAACAGTTCAATAAGCAAATACAATAATATTAGGTCACTTACATTTTAGGTGGAACACAGCGCACCTCACAGCAAACAGCCGATTCATTTTTGATTGATTCTGTGTTTTGAACAAATCGGTTTAGTCAAAGTTTCATTAGCCCATGCATAAACATCTGATGAATCTGCCGTTTGAACGAATCGTTTGAATGAACGACTCAATGACTCGCTCATTAAACGCTCACTGGCGCCTACTGGCGTTTTAATTTCGCTGAAAAGTATCATTTCCACCATAATTTCTTGTTTATATATTCAAAAATATTTAAAAGAATCTCATAATATTATTTAATGCAGTTGTATTTTTCAGTGTCAATTGAATTTATAGATCAAATGTAAGAATTTGAAATGAAAGTATTAATGAGATTAGAGGGAATAGAATAAATCAAAGCGTAATGGGTCAGTCGAGAGTCAATGAAGTGGCAGCTAACACCGCATAAACCTTGAGCTTGAGGGGCTGCACTGCACTAAGCCTCACTGTAAAACACACACACACAAACAATTAGAAATGCACACACACAACCAAATACACAAATATTCTTAAATCCACACAAACCCATATTAATACATAAACACAGGACTTCAATATCCATTTTTTAAGTATTTTTGAGTGTTGCTGTGCATGGTTTGGTCACCAATCTCATATCTACAGTGCTAAGCTATGTCCTTGTTATTAAAAATACAGAATAACCATATGATTGTCATTATTTTGCCTGAATATAAGTCTCACCCACCCACATTCAATACATTCTTATGGAGCAGGTGTGAGCATCTCAAACTAATGAGGCTGTTAGACCATTTCAATCTAACGCAACCAACTCCCACATACATGCTGATAAGATCAGATAGCCTTGCTCTCGCCAAATACTGTCAAATACAGATACCCTGACAAGGTAAAGAAAGCATGGGATGCTTTGAAGATGATCTTGTTTTGGAATAATACAGATTTTGTGACAGCTTTTGGAGGATGTGATCAGAGGATCCTCAAAGAGGGTAACAGGGCTTTCACAAAAGTCGGAAGCACTCTGAAAATTAATAATAACCCAATGACGAAAGAGCAAAATAGATTACCCTGATTAAGCACACCTGCAATGGCATGAACTTAAAAAAACACCATTAGTGGATTTAGAAATTGATCAAAGGGATAGTTCACTGAAAAATGAAAATTTTGCTCTTTTCTATCCAATGAAAAATGGATGGTGACCAGGGGCTTTCAAGTTCCAAAAACCATCATAAAAATATTTAATCGTTATATTCAAAGTCTTCTGAAGTCATGTGATAGTTTGAAATTAAAGTTATTCACTGAAAATCTTGCCCTGAAAACAATCCACCATTCATTTTTATTGTATGGAAAAGAGCAGCTTGAATGAAAAGACGAAAGTCATGATGAGTAAATGATGATGGAATTTTCATTTTGCTTGAACTATCCCTTTAATGATTTCCTGTATCACTCTTTGAACAGTTGGATGAAATCTCTGGATAGACACAGCCATGCTGACACACATTCAAACAGAGACAAGTGTATTTATCTGGCTGGCCTGTGGATGGTGGCACAGTGGTTGATTTTCTCATTTTATTGGCCACCGGGGTAGAACAGGCCTGTGCTTATTCAGAGTCAGCCAGCGAGACACAGTCAGCCTAAGCACACAACTGTCTCACTGGAGTCTCTACCAGTGCCAAACACACAGAGAGAGAGAACGTCTAACACTGGACAAGATGGTTGTATGGTTGCACTCCACAGAGGAAATAGCTGATGAAATTATTTAGAAATAATTGGGTGAATGTTTCAGGTTTTAAAAAAAAAAGGGTCCATTTCATTTTAGTTTAAAAACACTGAGATATGTAATACAAGGCACTGATATAGTCTGTGGGTGTGCAACATCATCTGAGGGTCTTAAAATCCCAGGAAACATAAGTAAATTACATAAAATTTTGAAATGAATTGTGAGGATGTGCTACTGAGGATCATATAATCATAGAAGGAATCACTGTATTTTCACTCTGCGAAAATTTGAAGAAGGAACAACTTTTTGAACAGCGACCCTTCCTCCTTCAAAGGTGCAAAAATGCATGAAAATGTGAAAACAAGCATATGTGAAAGAAGCAAAGCAGTCTTCGTTGTAAAGGGATAATTGAAAATAAAAAATTCTGTGATCAAAAATATATCTGAAAAGCAATTTATGCTTTTAAGACTAAGAATGGATGGTTGAGAAATTCTGGAAATACTGTGTTCAACTCTTACTCACCCTCATGCTGTTCCAAAACCATATGACTTTCTTTCTTCTGCAGAACACAAAAGAAGCCATGTGAAGAATGTTGGTAACCAAACAGTTTTGGTTACTGTTGACCTTCCATTGTATGGAAGAAAAAATTTCTCAAAATATCTTATATGTTCCACAGAAGAAATAAAGTCATACAGGTTTGGAACAACATGAAGAGTGAGTAAATAATGACAGAATTTTCTTTTTCGGGTGAAATATCCCTTTAACAGCATTTCAACTGCAGTGTTGAAATTCCCAGATCCTCGCATTGGTTAATTCCATACAATGTAGCTTTTTCATGACATAGGAAAAAAACACAAACACTTTGTTATTAATGACAGTCTTCTGACCTTCGTTTAATAGCAATTCTTGGTTTCCACCTGCTGTGGGAGCTGTGGGAGGACTAGGCCACCCAGTCTGAAGAGAGTTTAACACAGACGAGCTCCTGCGGCACAGAAAAACATGACTTGATCTTGAACGTCTAGAAGCCCATTATGGGCTGAAACAGCATCTGTGTTTTAGACGGCATTCGTCCATGTATGCTTGGGAATTTGGTTCTTAACTCAAACAGACAGTTTACGTAAGACATTATAAGTCAGCACGGCTTTGGCAGGTTTTTAATCCTAGAGGCACATTGACTGACAAATGCAATTATATACATTACATGCATTGTTGCGGTTGCAACAACATGCAACAAACCCATCTATTCCTCTCCCACTCTCTTCTTCAACAAGCTCCAATCAGATTGCATAAATTAATATGCAACTTCTGGGTAAGTTGCATCAAATTGCATCATGAGCAGAACTATATATATTTTTAATTGTGGTGGTTGGTCGCTTTACATGGCCAGAATAACCTGATAAGTGTAATAAACTTAATTCTTAAAAGTCAGGCTATGTGAGAGTACTTTGCTAAATAAAAAGGTTAACTGAAACTTTTTTCATAGCAAGAATTTGACCTTACTGAAACATGTTTGTGGTTTGTATATGAAGCCAGTTCAAATCTTACTTTCGCCATTTTAACCCAAACAAAAGCAACACACCATCACCCTATAAAACTTCACTCTGAGAAAGGCTACAGAGCAAGGCATAATTCAAGCAACCAATGGGAACACAGCCACCAGGCAACCAGTTCAGCACAACATCCAAACATCCTTAACCCCAACCCACTACCATTCCCTGAGCTTGTTGCTCCACTAACGCTGCATTGTTCAGCTCATTAAGTAGCTAAAGGCTAATTAGACAGTTTACGAGTGGAGGGTAGTAATGCTGAGCGAGGAGGGGGCATGACAGAATCAGGGTTTTCTGCCACTGCATTGTCTTGGAGGCAGTAAAACCATGAAGTTTGAGATGCAAGAGACTGACAAGTCACTGATGCAGCAATGGTGGAAAAAATTTATTAAGTAATTTTTATGCCACTTTTTTAAAGTATGATGACATTTGTGCTTGGCCCAACTTTATTTAATACATTAGAGGCTCAAATCCTATAAATATCTAGATATTATATATACTTATGTTGTTAGATACTAAACGTCTACATATTATTAAATAATACTAAATATTACTTATAAGCTATTATTTAACAAAAATATTTTACTGTATCTAAGAATTAAAATAATAAAACAGCAATATAATTTCTGATAAAATGCATTCAAATATAAATATCAAAAGCATAATATTTAGTTGTGGTTCCATATTTAGCTTGTTACCGCATAATTTTCCCCATTACAAAAAAGCAACATTCATTAAAATTATGATATTCAGGAAATTACATTATTTGACTATAGCACTCATTTCTATAGCATTACAGGAAGTAAAACAAAAACTCTGGAAATAAAACCCATTTTCTCAGATCTTACAATTATTGTACTAAATTGATTAAGCTTAAGCTATTATAAGAATTATTATAAGTTATAATAAGAAAAAATGTAAAGGGGTCATATGATGCGATTTCAAGTTTTCCTTTATCTTTGGAGTGTTACAAGCTCTTGGTGCATAAAGAAGATCTGTAAAGTTGCAAAGACTAAAGTCTCAAACAACTCATGCATACACAGCCCAGACAAATACTGACATGATATCCAAGGATCAGTGATGTTTGATGTAATGTAACGTTAGTTAAAAAAACTAAAAATAATGGTATTTTTGTTTTATTTTTTAATATTACATATTTTGTGTATTTAATTTAGATTATGTTTGTTGTTTAATGTAGATGACCTCATATAAAATTTTCTCAAGGATAAGTGACCTTTTGATGAAAATGACTTAATTTTTTAAGGTATTCATGCCCTATGTTGTGGCTTATTCTTTGAAAGTGTCATTATATTGTACTTTTAATCTTAGGTAATGTATTCAAATTCCAATTTACAATGTGTGCTGTCTGTCTACCTTTTTAAATACAGGTGCATCTCAATAAATTAGAATGTCGTGGAAAAAAAGTATACTGACAATTAGTCTAGCTGCAAGTATACTTAGCTTTTTTTTTTTTTCACTAGGGCCGACTTTGCTATGACAATCTGGCGCTTCTGAATCAGCGACTGTACGTATGTTTTGTTTGAGATGCACCTGTAGTAGTCAACCGGTGACATTATTTCAGGTCATGGCCTTATTCACCTAGCCAAGGATAACCAAACATACAGAGCCTTCACACAGCCCTGAGTAAACACAATAGCCGATGCTCCTCATCTGCCCAGCCTGCCAAAGTCATTCTCTGGGTGTGTACATGTGTGCTCACCTCATCCTTCCCTTATCAATACCCCAGCAATCCCACAAGCCAATACTCCGTGTCTGCACGAAGCAACAAAGGCCACTGCCAGCTGAGCTGATATAGATCCACAGGTCTCTGTTCTTGTTCAATCAGGTCATGAAACAAATCAGCAGTAAGGGCACTTTGAGCTAAAAGTTAAATCTTCCATCTCATCTGCTCAGGATGCAGCTATCGAATGCCCGCTTAGTATCCGCTAATGAGGTTAAACTCTCCTCCTTTTGGACAAGGTCTTGCCCAAATGCCTACAAAGCATAACAAGACTTTAAAATAAATTTCAGATTAAGAGTAATCAACACAAAACACGTTTAAGCAAGAAAAGTTCGCCGGGAAAAAACACAGATATGCTCTGGAGGATGTGATGGCCTTTTGATTGCGCTAACTCGTGGGAACTGTTGAGTCATAATGAGACTGAACCTTTTAATGCCACAGTACTTGTGTGGTCCCATGGGCTAATTAGGCCAATTAGCATACTAATTGCCACATGCAAATCAGGAGCATTTCAAGCAACAGAAGCTGAAGAACACTGAAGCTTATGGACAGCAGCCATCTTTCAGGCTAATTCCCTGTCCACTCTGTGACACAGACCCTCGTTAGTTCTGCAGTAAAAAACATAAGAAGCACATAAAACATTATATACTGCTTGACTGTTGTTTTCTTACCAATTAGCAAAGGACTGATTTATGGTTATGACACAAATCCACAATAGATTTTAAACTACATTTCCCCAGGCTCTTTCATGCTTCCATGCAAATGCACACATATCCCAAGATGCAAAAGGGTCAACAATGAAATTCTGTAAACCACAGAATGAAGTATTTAATGTTATGAAGACTTTGAAATCATAGCTGACATTTCATAACACTGAATTGTGAAAGGCACTGATGTAAAAATATAAATAAAAGGTTTTAAAAGTTAAAAAGTGAATTTAGGCATCACATCATCATAAAAATGGATATTCATTTTGAGCTTTGCTAAAGATTACATTTAACAGTGTACTAGATACTGGATATTTAATTGTGCATGATAATTTCCCGTTTCACCAAAAAAAAATTATTAATTAATTAATCAGTAGAAATGTATGCTGCCAGCAAAATATTAAAATATTACAAAATATTATGCTTTTGGTATTTATATATGTGTTTTGATAAAATGAATATATACAAATTCAATTATAATGCTGTTTTATGATGTTAATTGTTAGATAAAATCGGGAAGATCAAGACCTCTGAGAATGGACAGGCCAAAAACCCTAGTTTAAGACAACTGATGTGTTTAAAATGAGCCACTTTTTATTCTAGGTTAAATTTATTACTGAAATATAGATACTGAAAAAAAAAATCTAGCAGCAAATAGCCATTGTTGTACCAATAAATCATCCCTACTTTTTTGGGGATCAATTACAGTAATTGGAAAAATACGAGCCATATGAATGAGCCGTAAAGTGCATTCTTCTATTATATGAGAAAAGCTTACAAACCCTCAGTGCTTTGTATTAAAACAGCATTACTTTATGATGTTTTTAATTTAAAGCTCAGGAGTAAGTGAAACCAATTTACTCCATTACACATACAAAAAAGTGGCATGTGTCATCTTTTTTCAATATTGTGTAGAAAAACCTCTAAAACGCAGTTCAAGTGTGGTTTGTGGTGAGCCAGCTGTGTGTTTAGTGTGACTTGTGTAAAAAGGCTGAATAGCCATTTGGATACTATTACAAACATCAGCCAAGCATCAGTCACTAATGACAGCCCCAGATGTTAGAGGCCCTACAGGTGGACTGAGTTTCAAGGGTCATTCACAGAAACAACACTATGCTCTCTAAAGACCTTTGTACACAGAAACAATTATGAACAAATCTAAAATCTGATTGCCGTTTTTAAACAATCATGTTTTCGATTGCTGCTTTAATGCAAGGCTGCACACATGCTCTTAAACTGAATAGCATACACATTTAAGAGATGTACAGAGACACAGGGTGACAGAGAAGTAGAGACAGTAAGCAAGAGTGAGACAGGTAGACAGAGCAGCAGATGTCAAGCCATCGTCTGTCTGTTGTCTTTGACTCTGTTGGCCCTCTGTGATGACTATTTAAACCCACATTCTGCCCTTTCTGCCCTCTGCATTTGCTTGACTGATTTGTGGACTGATGGGACTCGAGATGTGCTGTTTTGTACTGAGCCAGCAATCGACAGTCTTTGCAGCCCTCCCTCTCCACCTTGGCCTGCCCCACGTGCTTCCAGTCTTCTTGCTGCCGCTCTTTGATGTGAGATCAGAGAGGGCCGCTTTGGCACACACAATGCTGGTCAATCAGGTGCGGTGTCAATGTACTTCAGAGCTGTCTATTGCCTAAATAAGTCCAAACTGCTCTTAAACAGCATTTAATTCAGATTTTCTCTTGTCTGTAACACTTCAATTTAGTCATGTCCTTGCATTCAAAAACAGATGGATGGAAATAAAACTTCCAAGGCTACAATTATATAATGTCCTTGAATTACTTCATTTGGGATTTTTTGAGCAAATAATGACATATGCAATTATAAAATTTGATTAATTAATAATCATATTAATTCATTAAAATACAATCCAAATCAAAATGCAAAAATATTCTGTAATTGATCTGCAGAAAGGTGCAGAAATTTGTTAATAATAGGGTGCGAGAAATTGTTATTGTAGCTCTGACTGAGCTCCTGGGGCTAAAGCCCTTATTTTATTTGTCTCACGTTCCCAATAACACATAAAAGCCTTGGGTGGAGTAGCGCTGCTTTAACTAGAGCCCCCAGAGTTTGTGAAGCCCTCAGACGACAAGCATGCTGATCCTGCCAGTAATGGGCCTACAGGCCCCTTGTTATGCATGTTAATGCATCTGATCTGCAGTCAACAGCAAAAACAAAAAGAGATTTTGGACTATATCTCCAAATTATGGTATGTTTGCTGTAAGGTGTCTGTCTAAGACGCTTCTGAAGAACATTATTAAGTCGCCATTTTAAAGCAAAAGTCTTGATGTATTCAAGTTGCATAGCAGAATTTCTGTACACCAGGACAAAAGTCTGCACATCTGGTTACTGTTTGGATATACAAAACATTGCAATTGAAACCTATTAGGCATTCATAAACTCTGAAACTGAACTGGATGTAACAACCATAGTGTTAAATATTTTAAAGGGGTCATATGATGCAATTTCAAATGTTCCTTTCTCTTTGGAGTGTTACAAGCTGTTCGTGAATAGATAAGATCCCTAAAGTTGCAAAGACTAAAGTCTCAAACCCAAAGAGATATTCTTTATAAAAGTTAAGACTTGTCCACGCCCTCCTAAAACGCCTCGTTTGGTTTTTATTGGTGTTGTCTCATCGAGCCGGGACACGGCATCACAGTATGGTAAGAGGCATAACATTTCCGTCACACGCTTGAGGTATTCGGCCAATCACAACTCACTGGATAGCTGGCCAATCAGCGTACACCTCGCTTTTCAGAACGATGAGCTTTGTAAAAAAAGGCGGGGCATAGAGGAGCAACAATAATGTACATTATGTAGAAAATAATGTTTTTTTAACCTTAAACTGCATAAACACATTGCATTACACCAAATACACAACATAATGTTCTTTTTAGCAACGTCATATGACCCCTTTAATTGTCAAATTAAGCAGAAAAAATTCCAGTAACTAAACACCGCCTACATAATAACTGAGCTGGGCTGACTGGAGTTTGTTTGAAGACAGTATGGGTGGTACACAGACCTCCCCTCTAATTCACATTCCTTCCATCCGGAGAAGATGAATTAGGAAGAAAACAAGAAAAGAACGTCAAGTCCCCGACCAGGATGAAAGCTCTCCCACTTAAGAGAATATTAGGAGAGTAAACTACTTCAGCAGTGGGAGACAAAATATCAAATTAGCCTCATTCAACATCAAACAGAATAACTGAAAGTAAATGACTACTTTTTTTACAAGGTGTTTTCACCTGCAAAAATATATAAATTCCACACTTATGTACATCATATATATTATATTATATTTATTATATACAAAAAATAAATGAATAATAAAACAACTTAATACAACATCAGACTTTTTTGCAAAACCTGCTTGTCAATAAATTCTAGAAATATACAGTTATCGCACTGTCACTTACTTTGCCCCACTTCAGAACTTAGATCATCATATTTTACATATTATATTATATGTAACAACTAAATATCAAAACGGCCCTTGCAAACCTCTAATCTTAGGGACAGAGGGAGGATGAGAGGAACATTCAGTAGATCAATGCAACACTAAGGCTGCTGGACAATCTCCCCAGATTTATGATCTCTATGGCAGACAGTTGAATACAGTCCATCTGCAACTCTCACAATGAACAATATTTTACAGCATCTGCCAGCTGTAGCTCATACATATGCTCTTTTTGTCTCTTACTGGCACCCTTAATTAGGCCGCCCAATCACTTTGCTTCATAAAGGCCGTACTGTCATAGAGACAAGAATCAACTTCTCTTGGCACACAGGGAATAGCAGGCAAAGCAGTGATAACATTTTTAGGGTCTGGGCAGATTTATAATTTGACCCTCCTTTGCCATTCAGGTTTGATCATGGGGATTAGAGATATACCTGCTGTATGATAAGAAACAAACGACTTAATATTTACAATGGCAAATTCAATTCACCACCCTCAGGCAATAAAGTCAAACCCAACAGGGTAAGGCGATGTGCACCTTCATCTTGGTTGTAGATTAGCTGGCTGCTTATTACGGTTCATCTGTACTAATAAGCAGCAATAAACAGAGGCCTATTTTGGGTTATAAATTAGCACCAGTCAGTGGAGCTGTTACTGTCCCACTGATAAGCTTTATATCTTCTGACTTTTGTTTGCCTCTGTCTCTCTTTGTGAATGAGGTGATCCATGTAATTTCCAACATCAATGAAAACCAGACATCTTACAGCGGTCTCTGGCACAGAGAGAATACTCAACAAATAGCTTAAATGATAAAACTGTCATTCTGCCTGTGAATCACTGAATCACCCCAGATAAACTGGCAGGATGGTCCAAATAACCAATTGGAACCAGAATTCCAAACACTGACAGCTCTGTTTCCTGGGAAAACCCTCCAAAGCAGAATGGCACTCCTGTATTACAATGGAACACTTAACTTAAGACCATCTTCTTTATTAAAACAACAATTGCTACAGAGCTCAGATGTATTTCCACCTGTTTCTACACATTCGCTGATCACATGTCTAACAGAAAGGGCACTAGATCAGATTAACACATAACTTCAACACATGTTCAACTTTGAGGTAATTGATTGCAAGAACGTGAAACTCACTTTGTCAAGCTTATAATACTAACGGTTTCTGCTGAGAGTCTGCTGATGATTGAGTGGTATTGATACAATATATGATCCTAAACTAAACCTAAACATACCACCATACTGAAAACCTGATGTTTGCCACCATCACTGAAGATTTTTATCCTGTGTAATATAGATAGACAGACAGAGAGAGAAACAGATAGATAGACAGATAGATAAATAGACAGACAGTTGTTCATACAAAAATCTTACTGGATTACTATATTTTAAAATGAACTGTAAATGAATTTAGAATTTGGTATTCCTGGTATTTTACTGGCACACTAAAGAAAACGATACAAAAAATACTTTGCAAAGCATCTAATGTGCTACAACCTTTGCACAGTACTGTATATATAGTCACACACACACACACACACACACACACACACACACACATACATACATACATATTTCACTGAATATAGCCATATGCACTGACGTATATATACATATGTAAATATGTGCATATATACATATACTCACACAGAAGGGACACTCTCTAGGTACAGCTCTGTAAACAGCGAAAAGCAAGTCACTTACATTCTGAGTCTGACCATGCTGTATGAACTGGCAAATTTCAACAAGTACACTGTCTGAGAAAGTTTATGCCAAGCACACACTGCCTAGGCCCAGACAGCAGCAGGCATTTACCCACACTTAGTGTTGCTCTTTCTTTCTCAACAGCTCCTAACACATTTTTTTTTTAAATGCCTCCCTAAGGAAAATAAACATGATTCGGCCCAGTGAATACATTTGTCCTTCGAAAAGAATATAAAAGATCTAACTGTTTAAACAGCTGTGAGGATACTCTGTCCTTTCAAACATTTTTGAGAGACAAGCACTGAAATAACACAGTTCTTAGAGTCACGGCCAAAGGGTCAGATATTAGACAAATGACAGATCTCTTTCTGATGACACAACAGCATGTGTGAGAGGTTGTGTACCGGTTATCAGGCCACATGAATCTAAACTCTGATTTACAGTTCATGAACCTAAATTATTCTCAAGCATACTGCAACACCCATACTTACTAATTATGTTAAAGATAATTTTTTTAAACACACAAACTCTTTTTGAATCTTAAAGAAAAATTAATACAATAAATCATATATATTTTATTATTACAGTGTCCTTTATATATATATATATAT
>NW_015625573.1:60513-106163 GCF_001515625.1 Sinocyclocheilus rhinocerous
ATATATATATATATATATAAACACAAATTTTTTTGAAAGGACAGTATGGCCCAATATGCAACTGCATGCGTACACATATACAGTACACACTCACATACACAACCAAGTATAATTTTGTGTATTGAGGTGTATGGATATGCGCTCTATCCACGCATTCAAAAAGGAGCATGTCGGTAACCCACTTCTAGATGAGGTGAAAACTTTTCTAAAAGAACCTTGATGTGGGGCTCTTTTTCCCTGCAATATCTCTTCTACCTGTCAAAGTCAGTCATTATTTTTCCTATTGACATTCGTCTCTGATATAGCATGGCTCATCGGCCCCCTCTGTCGTGTCTTTCATGTTGCAGGTTCTACCCCTCCGCCCCTACGAGGAGTTCTGACGTCCTACGAATTTAAGCTTGAGCGTCTCTTTTCCCTGTCCCGCCGCACGGCACGAACGTGGGGTCCTTCGCTTCGGTGGCCAATTACAGAGCAAGGTAATGAGGAGCCACGTTCTCCTTACAGCCCAGATTGACACTCTCTCCCACTCATTTGTCAACAAATCAGGATGGATGGCGTGGGGGCGATATTGAGCTGGAGGTGTCGCACTCAGAGACGCGGTTGCCGAGCAGCATCTCCTGCTCGTTATCATTGACAAGTTGTCTGGAGCGGAGAGATTTGCGAATCCTTCGCCTTTGTCATCTCAAGATCATTTGTTCGTGATTCAGTACTTATTCTGGTTATAGCCTACTTGGGTAGACTAGGCCTACTTTTGGCATTTATCTGTGGACTGCATGGGACTTATATAAGAAAATAAGGAGCTGTAAGTTACACTTAACTCATACAAAAAACTCACGCATAAAATAGTTGCAGATCTTAGTCTCCTCTTTGGCAGTCCTGTATAAATGAGTACATTGTTTAAAACATTCCAATAGCACCAATAATTATTTAATAATAATAAAAAAAATAAAGTAGACATGTTAGAGATGTGAAGCAGTGAGCTTTGCACATGCTCAGGACATATAAGGGCTCTAGGCTGCTGTCCCAATCCCATTCTCCCTTTTCCTCTCTCACGTCTGCTTTCCTGTCGGCACTATACTGTCCTATAAATAAAAGGCAAAAAGCCCCCCAAAATTCTATTTAAATTTTTTTATATTTAATTTAATATTATAAACATATATAAATAAATAAATAATTAAATATATAATTTTTTTTATAAAATATAATTTATGTAAAAATATAAATCTTCAAAACAAACTATATATATATATACAGTATATATATCTCATATACAATTATTACATATTATATAAAATGTATTGTATATTGTATTTATATATTAAACACATATTATTTTAAATAATTTTATATTTTACAACCCAATAATATATTTAAAATATTACACTTTTAAATATTTTTCCAATATTTTGGGGGAGTTTTTGCTCGCTCGCTCTCTCTCTCTCTCTCTCTCTCTCTCTCGATATATATATATATTAGAGATGCACCAGTGTATCGGCCAATAATTGGTATCGGCCAATAAAAGCAATTTATTTCATAATCGGCCATTGGCAAAGAATCTCATGTGATCTGATATACTTACTTGGTTCTTTGTGCTCCTCTGGGCCAGATGAACCCTCTGCCAACAGCCCAGACAAGCCAAAGAGCTTCTTCCCAGCATCCTCAGCTATCTTCAGGGTGTTTGGTGAACCAGTAGGGACATGAGCACCCCCAAAGTCAAAATCTTTTCCCTCCACATCTGTGTAGCGGAGGTGGGGTGATGCCTCTGGTTCCAGACAGCCCTTCAAGCGCTTGGCAGGGAGGAAGGCAGACTGGTAAACCCCTGCATCACGCTCCTCAGGTGGAGAGGAGAACGGCCGGAAGGCCCCCACCACTCCGTGGTTGAGCATACCCAGAGGTGAGCAGTCCAGATTGGGTGGAGCAAACTGTGGGTGAAGGTGGAGCAGAGGGGTGGGAAAGTCTCGAGTAGGAAAGCCTCCTTGCCGATGATACATGGAGGCGAAGGAGTATGAGCCACTGGGGAACGGGAGGTGTATGTCCTTTTCCAAAGTTACCGGCACTCCAAACGGCCGAGGGGGTTGGCAGGGTACAGAGGCATCTCGTCCAGCCTCGGCTGTTGATGCCAGGACCATGAGGGCAGGGGAGGTCAGCGGGCTGGGCATGTAGGAGGAGTTCTCCATCTTAAAGGCTGTCCGATGGAGGTCCATTTGAGCAATAAAGTGTCCACTCAAACTCAGTGTAATGTGATGAAGAGGCCTGAAGAGCACTTGACTCAATGCTTATAGACTTAAGCCTTACAGATCACTCATTCTCTGACAGAAACCTGTTTGACAAAAGATTTTTTTTTAAATGTTGAACCCAAAAACACAACTTCTGGTGGTCAAAAGAAAAGCAGTTATTTAAGTAAACAGGCAGACATTCCTTAAAGTCTATATTTTCATGCAGTCATTTTCTTTCTTTAAAAAAAAAACTGTCACATGACTGAGAAAGAAACATTTAGTGGCTAGAATAATTACACCACAAATAAGTCCTTAAAAAATGCCTAACAGTGCGTGCAGGACGAATATTAATTTGTGAGTTTAAACAACAAGATGATATTACCAGAAGTAGCCTGTCCTTTAATAGCCTATAGCCCTAATGTTAAAGAAAAACAAAGGGTGAGCTAATTAATGCAAAATAAATTATCTTGGTAAAATGCATAAAAAAATCACTACATAAAATGATAAGTTTAATTTATTCTTGTTTAGACTACCTGTCTCATGTATGGTGCTGGAGCTGTTGTTCTAAATAGCTCTACACTTCCCTGTAGCCTAATATTACTCTTAATTTTGTGTTTGGATATCCCACTTTAAATTGCTTAAGAATCATGATGCTAGTGAACTTTTTGCATTGCTAATTTTAAATGCATACAAAAATTTAACTAGACATTTTTATATCAATTTAAATACCGAATATATTGTTTTAAATAACGAGCTATTTTTGTCGGTCATTTGCAAATAATTGCGTGTCTAAAGACAACAACAATAGCCCAACAACAGCCTATCATAATAATTATTATTTGTAATAATTATATATCCTAACAACAATAACAATGATAATAAATAAATTCTAAATAATAAAAAAAAACTTTAAAACTTAATTCAAATGCTAATTAATTATACATATGGAGCAATTTATTATTTGTGCCTGTCATTGTTTTAATAATATACTTAAAACAAGTACAAAACTTTTTTTTTCAAGTACAAAACAATTTTTACAATAGTTCGCATAAGCGGTGTGAGTGATTGTCTTCAAAACGGTGAACAAAGCTTCTAAATATTGCCTTTAAGACGTGATACTGAATCTGAAATCTGCTTTAGACTAAATTCGATCCAAATATTACCATTCGGTTGCTGTCAGATGTTAAATTTATGCAACTTTCTGACTTGAAGGTGCTATAGATTGTTCAGGTCACAGGTGTTATTCAGTTCTTTGAAAGATGTAATTGTGCAAAAAAAGTTATGTCATACAACGTTTCTTGAAAAAAATAATAAATTTGATACATCTTGCGCTCAAAGTTTTAGTGCATTCCGGAAAAGTTCACTCATAATGCTTAGCATACGACAACAACAAAATGAAACGGATCCTTATAAAACTAAACATCTCGCATAACTCAACAAGAAAGACTTGCGAAAACATAGGCCTATTGCCCAAAAATATCACATTAGTTAAATATAGCCTAGTAAACACTCATTGTAATACTCACAATAATGTAGTCAAACATCTTTATCATCTCAGTCGGACATCAAACTGTTGTTTTATCCAAGCTGGAACGCAGGTGATGTCAGTCAGAAGAGTTCGCCAATGACTGAAAGAAAAAGCGCGAAAAGAAGCGTTAGAAGCTTTTTTTTTACGGTTTAGAAAAGAATCACGGAGGTTTAAGGAGTTGAGCGGATTAGTGATAAAGATTATACAGATGCGCGTGTTGTGTCAACATCCGATCCGCGCGCACTTCTGTTAACGCTGGCGAGTCGCTTACTGTACCGCCACGCGCGCGCTCCTTCTCTCTCTCACTCTCTTTCCTCTCAGCCCGTCCCGCTCTCTTAACTTTAAATTTATCATCTTCCACCTCCCTGTCCGACTTGGATATTTTCTCAAATGTAGATCTCCATCCGGCGCATCTATAGTGAATGTCAATTTATCAGAGTCTTATTATAAATGAACACCAACATTTTTTTTTACAAAGCCTCAAACATACCTTTTTGTATGTGTATTACGAACTCAGTACACTACCACGGCTATCCATCTGCTGGTTAAACGCCATATAGCACCTTTAGCGGGGCATTCAATTGACTTAATCTGCCAACCTTCACACAGAGTAATCTGTTTTGAAACATTTCTAATTTGTTAATAAATTAGTGTAATAATATATTATATATGCAGTCTTACAGTCAGCTGACCAATATTAATATAATTTAAAAAAATTGGGTAATGTAAACATGTTTGACTTGGGCAGCATAAATAAAAACAAACATACACATACATTTACTGAAGACTTTGGCCATCCTGTCTCATAATGAGAAACTGTTCGTATAGAGAGAGGGAACATAAAATAAAGTTACTCTCTCATAAAGAACTAAGGTATTAGCTTGAGTAAATTAAATCACAGTTTAATAGAGGGTTCAGACCCGCTAATTATGACTTCCAAGATCATTAACAAAGTCTTTTAAGTCTCTAGCTTCATAATCCAAGTCCTTAAATGAAAATAAACGAATAAATTTGTATGCTAGAAGGCATGTTTTTGAATATTGAGTCTTACTCTTGTTTTTGAGATTCATTTATTCAGTGGTGAATCAAATTACATCAGTTAATTCTGCAAAGCCATGAACCTAATTGGAGTTTAATTGCTGTTTGTAAGTTTTCGGGACAAGCAAGAGAGCAGTGTCTTTTGTCGTGGGTAAAGATGCATCATATAATGTCACGCACTGGCAGAAAGCTTTGTATAAATTGCATATATTTAGTTCTGGAGGAGTTACAAATAAAATGTTATTTTCTTTTCTCTCCATATATATATATATATAGAGAGAGAGAGATGAGAGAGAGAGAGAGAGAGAGAGAGAGAGAGAAAGAAAGAAAGAAAGAAAGAAGATATTGTTGGCAGACTCAGGATGGAGAACTGTAGTAAGTGTCAAAGTGATGAGCTGTCTGCGCTGCCTTACCATCTGTGCATATGTATGAGTGTGAACCAGAGAACTCCCAAAACAGACAGAAGGCTTGAGTGTGACAAGGAATACAGCGAGACACATTATGGTGTCCATCATTGATCACTTCCTCCCAGGAGTCTTGGCGCCTGCTACCAGGAAACAAATGGTTAAAATATGATACTCCCCTGTTCTCTCCCCCTCGGTGTCCCAGCAGCACCTCTGTTTACAAATTCACATCGTATTCTCTTTCACTCAGAGTATCCCACAGCCACATCTCCACAACAGAATGCAAACAATATGGTCTTAAAATCTGACATCATAGAATATTTTCTAAACAAGAAATGCAACAGAAAAACTTTATTTTCTTTCTGTGCTAAAATAATTTCACATGCATAAGGGTTTCTAAAACGGACATGCAGCAAATCAGAGCTTAGGGGGCTGAACAGGAGTGTATGGGCTGTGAAGTGTGTAACAGTGAAAGGCAATGATAGGCTGAGACCCCCAAACCCACTGTCTCCTCCTCCCCATCTCCCTCTGTAAGCTCTGTCTCTTCTCGCCACAGGGCTGACATTGACATGACACTCCCAAAATAATGATCAACAAACACTCCTTGGCCGAGCGCAAACGGTCTTCTCCCTTCCCCACAGTGTCAGCAGTGATTAACAAAGACCCCTGCATCACTACAGACAGAAACACCTAACGATAGAAGGTGGAACGCACCGAAAAAACACAACATGACCAACTTACTTATACGGGGCTACTGTGTTCATACTGTTACCGGAAGCAAAAATACATACTAAATATTGCTTTATAACACAAATGTAGGGGAAATGTGTAGGAAAAGTCATTATCCTCACCCGTATTCATGTCTTCAAAAGCCCTATAGACATACCAGGCCGCACTTCTGTTCTCTGACATTCCTACATGTTACCTTTAGGACACAGAGAATGAGAAAGAATGATATTACGTCCCTCCACAATTACCAAGCTAAGCGAATATTAAAATGTCTGGCTCCATCAGTTGAGGCTATCGTGATTGGTATTTTAACCTTTGACTACAGTACAAAGGAGCCAGCTCTTGGAACCAATATTGGAAGGACGGAATCTAATTCTGGAATGATCCTTAGTAATGAGGGGGCTGCCGTGGGGGCTGGATAATGCATATATGAGATATTATTTTGGGGCTGAAAGTGTTGGGGCAGAGGGGGCTCTCAGAAAGTTGAATAATCACAGGCAATGAGGTGTAGCCTGTGTGATAGAAACACCTTACTGTCTCGCCCGAGGACAGCACTCTTAAATCAAATACAAATAATTTTTTATCACATGCAAATACCCCTTAGGTTTTTTTGTGCATGTGTCGTGGGGCTTTATTTTCAGATTTTCAGTGCTGTGTAAAATACTGTCTGTGACTTGAATGGACAGTTTGTCATTGAAGAGCTAAAAAAATCAAATAAAAGCATGTAATATTTTATGTAATATATATAAATATTTTTAATGTTAAATACTTGCTTATAAAACATACGCTGTTTGAGCATCCTGATCAGTCTAACATACTGTAGCAAGATTGGCTCAACCAACAGAGTGAGTTTGGAGAGACTTCCTGTTTGTCAGACCAATGAAAGACAGGGAAAACTTGTTTGAAAACATATTATTTTGCAGTTCCATTCTGTGATACTGTTAACTAAAACTATTAAAATGTGTTTTTGTTAATTGAAATAAAGCTGAAATAAAATTAAAATAAAACTAAACCTTAAAAAAAATGTTTCCATAGCAAACAAATGAAATTAAATAAATAAATGTACAAAAATTACTTGAAATAAAACTCTATAACTGAAATAAAGATAAATTACAGCAAAATTGAAATATTTAAAAACAAAAAACTAATCAAAATGACAAAAGTACATAAAACTATAAAAAATGACTCGGAAATTACTTTCACTTTTAATGTTTTGACATTGATGTTTGTAGTCGAAATATGCCTGATAAGCAAATGCACATCAGATTTTCAAGAAATCACTCAAAAAATAATAATATAAAATAAAATAAAATAAATACTGACAGTCTTCTGAGTGACACGATCATTTTGTGTGATGAAAAGACTAAATTTACCTCTTTATTTACTCTCAGTCGAGTCGAATCAAATCAAATAATTGTTTACCTCATGTATACAAATCAAATATGGCAGCACAATCAACTAAGTTAACACAAGCACCAACAGAAAGCCAAACAAGTTTAGAACGGCACAAGGATGTGCAAACAATGAGAGAATTTTAACTATCCCTTTAAAACTCAAAAGCCCTCTCTCTACTCTCCCACGCCCACTGTCCCAATTAAACAATTCCGGCTGTGAGTGCGGGGGCAGCGGAGACAGGTCTGGCTCTGTTAAAGCCACACTCGGCTAGTCTACCGTCGCCCAGGACCTCCACTGGCTCTATTCCCGGCCCCTAATCAGTGTGTGAGCGTAATATCAGGCTGGGTTGGGTGTCACCATGTTAGAGGCGTTAATGGAAGAGCTCCATCTACTCAGCCGGGAGGACGGCATTACCGCGGGCTGTCACAGTCGACTGAGGACTGGGACAGTATTACTGCTGGCTTTCATACAACGTTGGTCACTAAACTAATGGGGGCCTCGGTGGAGGAGACAGAGCTGGGAGAGATGGAGATGAGATGGAGAGGTGTGGGGGAGGAGGAGAGGAAATGAGAACGGGGAGTGGTAAAAGAGAGGGAGATGGAAAGGAGGAGAGGGTCGTCTAGCACCTTCTCCTAATTTGCAGGCTCTAATGTATAGGAGAGTGGGAAAGCTCCAGATGTTGAGAGATTCAATCTGATGTGATTTAAGAGGGTGAATGAATAACTTTCTTGAGAGAGTCAAATCCACAAAATGGTAAATGTTAGGCCGAAGACACTTCAGAACATCCAGCACTTACCCTAACGGTTCACACGACACAATTCGGTGGCATCGGCCTCTGTGAAAGATATCTCTATGCAGGGTGCAGATATGCCAATTCATTTTGTGTCCAAAGATTTGACAAGCTAGACTGAGTCTGAACAGCGTCAGTCAAACGCTCCGCTGCTGCCAATCTCTCTCTCTTCTCCTCCTCCTCTTCTACCCTGACTCCTCAATCTTCTTTTCTCCAGAGATCCTTAAGCCGTTTGCCAAGAAATCGAAAAGTCGAGGCAGCAACAAAGACTGTACTATCGAGAGAAAAAAAAGAGCTAATACCATTTTAAGTGTCGGGAATGAAATGAAAGCCTATATATATGCAGCTTCGGAGCGAGAGATAACACCTTGAGAATGGGTGACATCAAGTGAAAAAGAACTGAGGTGGTGGGGGATCAGTGGCCTAGGCTCAGAGTTGAGGAACTGACACTGTCTCTAATACAAGTGTTTAAATATTTGATGTACTGGGATAAAGAGGGCTCCCCTTTGAATGAAATTGAGTGTCTGCTGGAGAATCTATTACCAAGAGTCTGATGCAATTTGACAGTGGCAAAGCAGCCTGGGTGTTATTCTTCAATGGCTCCACAATCTCCTTTCATTACTCCTCTTAAATGTTTCTCTGTCATGCTTGACTTACTTCTGATTACAGCCTCTTTCAAGGAAGGGAAAAGGGGGACAAGAAGGAGAAAAAGGAAGGGGGTGGGGGGGTTGTGATTGCAACCATTGATTCAATCATACAGAAGGGCAGACATTTGCAGTGGTATTATATTTTTCTGTGCAACAGATCTTGTCTGCAGTGTACTGGTGACTATATCTATGGGACAACAGGAAAAAATAATTAAGCATGAAAAGTCAGTTTTTATTATACAATAGTTTAAAAAAATCACACACTACCATTCAAATGTTTAAGGTCAGTAATTTGTATTTATTTTTTTTAAAGAAAGTGATGTTTTTATTCAGCAAAGACACATTGAATTGATAAAAAGTGACAGTAACATTTATGTGACAAAAGATTTCTAATTTAAAAAATGCTGTTCTTTTCTATTCAATCCTGAAAAATTCCTGAAAAAATATTTCACTGTTTCCACAAAAATACTAGGCAGAACAAGTGTTGCCCACGCTGATAATGATAAGAAATATTTCTTGAGCAGCAAATCAGCACATTAGAATGATTTCTATCATGTGATATGTGACCTTGAAGACTGGATTAATGGCTGCTGAAAATTCAGCTTTTGCATCAAAGGAATAAATTATTAAAATGATTAAAACAGTCATTTTAAATTGTAATAATATTTCAAAATATTACTTTTTTTTCTCGGATATTGTATTGTTAATCAAATAAATGCAGCCTGGGTCACATAATCACATAGCCTCACATCACATAATTAGTCTTATGGCTAATACCTCACCTGAAAAAATGTCAACACCACAGAACAGAAGCTGTTTGGTGTATTTGATTTATAATACTTTTAATCCTATAGTATCTTCATACTGTGAATCTCTGGTGCTGTGAGCTGTTGTGCACTATAACAAGCTGCTGCAATAAACATCATTTTGGATTTCTCTCTATCACCCAGCAGCACCTGCTGCGGCAGTTGGCGTGCAGTCAGGCAGTCTACCAGGTGTGCATAAAAAGACAACAGCATCCTCCAGGACTGACACTGATGTATGGCTTGTTAACACCGCCACTTTCTTGTATCCTTCCTGATACCCATTATGGCAGGCTTCACCCGGTGCTGGGGCGTGAGTTGCCTTTTCTTCAGCAGATCAATAGTTAATGGCACTTTGTTCCACAAACCAGGAAAAGCAATTAAAAGCCATTGATCATGTGCCACATCACTGTCATTAATATGCATGTCTCCTTAACCTTCCATATAGAGGAGTTTAATCTGCCTCCTCTTCCTCTTACCTCGGGGGTGCCAAGGACCCCCAAATAAGATGATCCCCTTGCAAAAGCTCCCTTCCTAAATTATAAAGGCTTTATACATTTTCACATATACAGACCCATTTAGAATGTGAAAAATAGTAATTGTGATAAAGACAACATGCTGTTTCTGAAATTAAATAATTAGCTTCTATATCATTGTATGAAAGCCAAAGCAAATGATTAAAATATTATCTGCAAAATATTTAATTGTGTTAAGTTGACAGCATATCTTTTTAGACCTACCTACTATTACAGAGCTGTTGAATGTATAAAACAAAACAAAACATCTATTAAATGCTAATGTATTTGTGTAACATTTTCACAATAAATATTATTCTAAAGCATTTTGCCAGACAAATTCTTTTCTATGTCAAAAGGATAAAACAATCTTTATGAATTCCATTAATGATTTCCAAAATATTTAAAATTTAAATTAAATTAAAATAGTAATATTTTGTTAATCTTTTTACATTAAACAAAATAAAAGTAATATGTTGAATTCTTAAATTGTTAAATTTGGCAGTCCTAAAAAATAATTTTGTAACATTTTTTGTTTTCTCAAATTTTCTGTGGACCCCCAAACAACCTTTCTCATTAAAAAACATGGTCTAATGTACAATTTAAGACCAGTCTACTAGTTCTTACTGTTTATCAGCTTGATTCCTGCTTTGCACAGATGTGCTTCTCACATAAAAAAAGCACATCTGGGGTCTGTACAATAAAGCAAGAATTGTATGTGTGTGCAAGAAAATACAATCGCACACACACACACACACACATTCTTGAATGAACAGTAAAGAGATTATCTGGATCATCACTTTATAGATTGCATCCAGTTACAGTCATATGTAATCCATACAGCACAACGGCCTGTGTTAAATTACATTCTGCCTGCCTCTAAATTCCTCACTGCTCTTAGGAGAGAGAGTCAAAGTGGAAAAGGCCTCTGAACTGCAGCTTGCTACCTCTCAGCTTTGATTTCCTGCCTGTTGTCGCATCTGTTTTTTTACTGACGATACCGTTACAGACGAGAGGTGGCAGGTAATCAGCGAAGCAAGGCAAGAGGAGAGTCGATGGTGGCCAGCAGTATTGCAGCAGGCAGAAAGATCAGATGGGTCATGCAAGGAGGAGGTGATCTAAATGATTTGAATCCAACAGACACAAAATATCTGAAATATATGAAAACAGACAAGGCGAATTATATGGTTCCTTCAGCCATGAACAAAATGCGCTGTGCATTATCTCCCCAGCGTGCAAAATAGCTTTGGCAGTCCACTCTGATAAGCAAAACCTTAGAATGTTTAATTCATGTATAGAAAGCTTGATGGTGTGATGCAGCGCAGCCATTTTTAACCTTTCCTCTCTTTGTTGTTTGACTAATGTAGCAGACATCAGTCTGCTGCTCTTTTTCAGGCTTGTGTAAAATGTTAAGTGGGAGCAGCACCACCAAAGGGGAAGCTATTCCTGCCTAATTACCGCAGTACTAAGGACATTTGCATGTTAGTACATACAAGCTGCTGTGGCACATCACTTCACTGTCATGATGAGGCCCTCGGCCTTTGCCAATGCCTGGCAAGGGCGGCCTCATCCCATGTCACCACGAATTAGTGGAGGCAAACTCTGAGCCTTAAGGCAAAGTCACAGATGGGAGTGGGGGAAAAAATGAGAACTGTCAGGAACCTTGTGGCGCACGCCGTACTGACCTGTTATACTGCTGTTCTCGAGGGAAAATCATGAAAACCCTCGGCTTTGAAGAAGTTTTGAAGACAACCAGGGGTTGACATTCAGGCATCCATTTTCCAAACTGCTCATCCTCTGCATACATGTAGAAGCAAATAAAAAATAGTTTATTTCAATGTAGCATATCAAATATAATTCTGACATTTAAATTTTCATTAAAACGCAACATTGCACAACTAATATTACATATTAAAAAGTTAAAGAAATCACACTTACTAAATTGTTGTCATGTTTTTCAGCACTATTAGAACTATGCTGTGTTTAGCTGGGCCAGAGGTACAGTGGTAGCCTATAACAGTATAGTAATCAGTAGTATATACAGTATAGTAGTGTAATACAATAAAGTAAATAATATAATGTATTTAAAAATTATAGTAATAAGTAGTGCATAGTAATAATAAAGTAAAATTATATGACTTTTCTCTCTAAATTAAAGATTTGTACCTGTACTTTTTTATGTGAAGACAAAATTTGATGTGAAGACACAAAACTGCATGTGAGGTGCACTTTGTTTTTAGAAAAAAACAGTTTAAAATAATGTATATTATGGCAAGGCAATAATTTGACAGGAACTTATTTCTTCTTTCTTTCTTTTTTTACTGAATGAAATAGACTTTTATTTTAGTACAGATTTATTTTAATCATTGCTTATACCCCAAAATCTCTAAATTGACCAGTGCGTGAAAAAATATGGTTTTGCTTGTAATGCTTTGCCTTAATATTTTTTTTAACTAAACTAAGTAACATAAATTCAAAATAAATGTGAAGTATTTAATAAAAATAATTAAAACTATGAACTTCTAAAACTTGTACTTTTAAACAATACTGCAACTGCTTTGGATCTGACATGAATGAAACGAATGTTATATCCAACAAAGTTTAGCATACTTAAATAAATCTAATTTAAACCATTTGTTTAAATATTACGTTTGATAGGAATGGTATTTAAACCCCTCTGCACCTTTTCCCTGCCATTGTTGAAAAAGCAAAAGAAATGGTTCCTCTGCCCTGTGGGCGTAATGCAAGTCATAACGGGCAGCAAGAAATCCAGAACAGAGAGAACCACAGTGCCTCCTGTTATCCTGTGCCCTAGATAGGTGGCGGTTGAGGGGGAGGGCTGTGAGAGGTAGTGAGGCATCACATCTCCTCCATTTAATTGGCAAGGGAAATGAGTAGGGATGTGGTTAGTATGAATCCAGTCAGTCAGTCACATAGTCTATTACAGGCACACTGGCATTCAAAACTGGCTCTTACTGTCCTGATGGAGGTGTCAGGTCAGTGCCAAGCATGGCCTCCCTCTGGCTCTAATGCCTCTGTCCCGCTCTGTGCTGTCCAGGTGATGGTGACTGTCTCCAGGATTCTCGTGGCGGGACGACTCACCTGTCACTAACTGGTCACAAAGCATTAACCTAGTGACAGAATTCCAATTAGACTATGATAGAGGTGACACCGGAGAAAGAAGGGCGGAGGTGAGATGCAAAGACGAATGCAGGCACAGATTGAGGGATGGAGGAGAGAGAGAGCTTATGTTTACAGGCTGAGAATGAATATTACAGGTTAACCGTTTCACCAACATAAACTTTCAAAGGACTAAAGCGAATATCATAAGCTGTATTGTAGTAATCCTGTGTCTCACAAAACCATTGTTGACAGAGCGATTAAATAATCCTTTGGAACTAAAGGACGCAAGGGAGACAATCCCTTTAATAGGTCTCCAGCAGCAGATGATGTTGATCCTCACCTCTAGAATGTTAAGCCATGTGTTGAGGTCTGTCAGGAAATCATCTGGCAGTAAAGTGTCAGAGGTGAGCGTGCCTCTGTGTTGTGGACGACTGCGCATTTACTCATGACACAGTTCTAATTATTGTAGACAGGATGTCATCACCTCACACAGATAGGGTCATTGGGGTGGATTATAAGTTGATATAACTGCAACACATCTATATTACCATGACAGGATTCTGTTGACCCATATTGTGGAAAAAGGCAAGCATGAACAAACAAGCACTTAAAGATGTAGTTCACACACAAAAAAATACTGTCATCATTTACTCACCCTCAAGTCATTCCAAACCTGTTTCACTGTCTTTCTTCTGTGGAACTTAAAAAGAAATAAGTTTATCAGCATGTTAACACTTATTTAAATGAAAGCATACAGTACCTATATACACACACACACACACACACACACACACACACACACACACTATATTTCAAAAGTTTCTTAAAACTTTTTTAAAAGTATTTTATGCTTACCAAAGCTGTATTTATTTTATTAAAAAATACAATAAAACTGCAATACTGTGAAGTATTTTTATTTATTTATTTAT
The DNA here is from genome assembly GCF_001515625.1 of Sinocyclocheilus rhinocerous. Classification (NCBI taxonomy): domain Eukaryota; kingdom Metazoa; phylum Chordata; class Actinopteri; order Cypriniformes; family Cyprinidae; genus Sinocyclocheilus; species Sinocyclocheilus rhinocerous. The sequence goes on from NW_015625573.1 coordinate 74,631, forward strand.
TTTTACAATTTTTGTTTTCTATTTTAAAATATTTTAAAATGCAATTCATTTCTGTGATGGCAAAGCTGAATTTTCAGCAGTCATCACTCCAGTCTTCAGTGTCACATGATCCTTCAGAGATTTTTCTAATATGCTTGATTTAGTGCTTAAGAAACATTTATTATTATTATCAAGGTTGAGAACAGTTGTGCTGCTTAAAATCTGATGGAAACCATCATACATGTTTTTTCAAGATTTTTTTTATGAATTGCAAGTTCAAAATGTATTAGAATGTATTAGAAATGTATATATTTTGTAACATTATAAATGTCATTACTGTCCCTTTTGATATATTTAATGCATCCTTGCTAAATAAAAATACTAATTTCTTAAAAAATAAAATGTACCTCAAACATTTGAATGCATATTATAACTGTTACATGCTCAGGTGTGAACCAGAGAGTTGATTGCAAAAGACACTTTGTGAGCAGAAGCTGCTTTGTGGAATACAACAAATCTCTTTTTCTGCCCTGGTTTGAGAACTGAACCATAATGGATACTCCATAACAACTGAAGAGAGAGAAGTATCGCTCCATGTCCAGATCGATAGTGAATTAGCCAGTTCGCTCATCTCTTCAGTGGACTGTTTTGGTGGATCGATTTCTGGCTGCGTAGGGCAGCCGAGGTGATGCTGACCAAGAATACTGTAAAACTTTCTTGAACATCCCACTGGCTGCATCCTGACCTCACAAGTGAGGGGAGTACGTTTACATCCCATTTCAGTTTGAGGAGAACAAGTTATAACGATTGCATCCGTCTCACCGCACATGAATGAGAGCGTGAAAGCAAGCGAGTGTGACATTAAGCAATCCACACTGTTCTTCATTGGTTCCTGTGGTCTAGAACAAGCCAGGTGTGTGTGTTTGTGGTTGCAAGTTGGTGGTTTTTGATGGATGATCAGGAAGGGAACTGATGGATGAGTCAGTTCTCTGTTGGGACAATATGATGAAGACTATAAGCTAACATACCCCAAGAAAGAAGTCTCATCTCTGGCCCTTCCCACAGTTCATTACACACAGGCATGCACTCTTTCTGCCCACTGGAGATGGAATAATGATTTACTGAGATGTACTGACAGTATGCTGGTCTGAACTGGTAAAGAAAAAGACCCACAACTAAACTCTTGTATTAAAAATACCCAAACAATCATTATAATTAATATTAATTAGTCAGGTATCCATACATATTTCCAAATACTATGCGATTTAGATTTATAAGCACTCTATTTGATTCATTTGATTTTCAGTTCCAATGTCCATGTTTTTTACAAACAAAATACACACACCTATACTATATGTATAGGTTGACATTGACATTCTCTCAATGCGAACAAAGTTTTTCTGACCGGATTCAAATCAATAACATGTCTACTTGAAAAGTTCATTAAGAGAACCGACTCATAACACTCATCCTGTTTGAGAATCAGACTACATTGGTCGTGTTGTATGCTTTTGATTCACTACAAAGAACCAATTCATAAGAATCATTTGCTTGCGAATCAGACTGGTCGCATTCACATTCAATACAGACTTCAAACTCATATTCACAAATGATTTCTAGCACTATACAAATAAGTTTTCACACAGCCACTGAAAATAAAGTAAAAGATTGATTTTGGGGTTTTAATACACACACACACACACACACATATATATATATATATATATATATATATACATACATATATTCGATTAATTACTGTTTTCATTGGATTTTTGCTCTGAATATGAGAATTTGAATTGCTTTTATTAGTACAACAAATCTATTTTATGCATACACGCACCGTCCAAATGGTTAGATGAGCAGTTGTATCTATAGTGGTGATAATGGCTTTTACGAAATCCCTCTGCTTTTTTAGATTAAAAACCTAGACTGGGGACGTGTTTGCTATCTTCCCTTTATCTCAGTCACCTCGCTGTGTCTCATGCCATCAGATTCTTCAGTGTCTTGGTGGCATCAGATTCCTCAGCCAATCTATTATGGCCTCACAAGGGGAAGTGCGGCATTGTCCCATGTCGTTCTATCACCGATTACTCTTTGCTGTATTGATCGAAATGCTGTCGGGTTTCTTGTCACCTTGGTGATAAATTATAAGTGTGTGTGTATTTGTGCTATGTGTGTACGTGCCCTTTATCTCTCTGAGAATTTGATAAAATGTGATTGATCTCTCTTGAGGCTGCCAGCAGCTAAAGAGGCCCTAGGAGCAATTGTTTTATCATCTTATAATCAGATGATTCAAAAAAAAAAGCTAATCAGGGAATCTTTTATCACTCAAGTAGAAAACTGGATTAGTTAGGGAGAACAAGAGAGGAAAACCATACATTCAGCTATGAGGGCCAGTCTAAACCAGTTATTCTCAACATGGTGAACCAGAACCCAAGAGGGACTCCGCACACTTCCAAGGGGGCCAAAAGATGGCTTAAAATGATTGAAAATAAGACAAAAATCAAGATGTAAGCTGACGTCATATTTTTATTTTAATCCGTTCTCTCAACAACTGCCATTTGTATTTATGAACCAGGGTTCTCATATACATTTTTCTAGTTATGTTAAGCTAAAATATTTCATATGGTAAAAAAAAAAATTCCTATTTTAGAGGTAAATATAATTTTAAAAATAACTCAAATGACTCAAAAACGACTCAGATGACTGTCAAGTAAATTAATTTGCAATAAAAAGTGTAAATGCTGAAACATTCCTGAGCAGAAAACATTTTGTGATGCTTCTTTGACCACTGACTACCAAAAATAAAAATGGAGCCAATTACTGCAACATCCTCTCTGAGGGATGTCATGATTGGTTGTCAATAGGCAGGCTAAGTGAATGAGTTTGCATTGTCAGTGCAATGCATTCTAATTGACTCCATCTCCTCCTAGTGGCAGTCCAATACTGAAGTGGGCAGACTCGAGTTTCTCATTATAGCGCAAGTAATTGTGGTCTGAGTGGGTCTGTGGATTCAGTCCTACAGCAGTCTGACAACCTCTGTGAGCGAGAATGAGTGTGTGCGTGTTTTGTGGGACAGACTGGCTCCTCTGCGACTGATTGTGGAAGTAAATGAGTCTTCATCTACTTGAGAATGTCTGTCCCTCAGCCAGAGTGACAGAGAAACAAGAGTGGTTAACTTTCCTCTCGCTGGCTGTTAAGTTTTAGGGCTCTGCAATGCAAATTGAAGCTTAAAATAAGCCATAGGTGATGTGTAGAACAGTGTAAAAAGTTAACTTTTTCTATGTTCTGTCATACTTTGTGTGTTTGCATCTCTGTGACAAACAAGCACTCAAAATGTTTATAAATGAAACAGACTTTAACCTAAAATGGCCACACTGCAATATTCCTCTCCTGAGGAGACAGAGGCATTTTTAACAGTCCTAAATCATAAAAATCCAGCTATGCCTATTTTTCAATAAGCCACAAGCCGGTTTCACAAAAACACAGAAAAAGCCCTCCCATAAACTCACGGGATATGACAATGAAGAAATAAATCAAGTTCTCTCAAAAAGCATGCAAATGGCATCACACCGCAGCATAAAAATAAAGCCTGGGCATAGATGTTGTTCAGATGGGAGATGCTTATGGGGAGCGTCTCGCTTCTGCCTTACGGCCGTGACTGTCATTTGGCTATTATTATGAAGAGTGAGTGTAATGCCTGGCTGTATGAATAGGATTGTCGCGCTGATTGTGATGTATAGTTTTTCATTACCATTCCCTGGCCTTTGCCATCCAGCATGTTGGAAATCCTATTTATCCCCTAATTTGTAAGCCCCCCAACCTTGGCTGATAGCAATCAGAGTCTGTAATTGTGTGCGCTGCCGATGGACAACATAAAGGGTGACAGCGCGAGAAGGCAGGGGAGGGGCGGTGAGAAAGAAACAGAAAATGTGACAAAGAATTGAGAAAACAGAGGGAAAGAGTCTGACCTTAAAGCTCTTTTAAACTCACACAAAACATCACACTCTTCAAAACAGGAAATGGGGTCTATTTGTAGCTCCTGTTGCCCACCAGAGAATTGTTAGATGTGAGAGAAATATGACATCACTTCTGTAAAAGTTTATGTGTATTAAAGGGTTAGTTCAACAACCTTATTTACGAACAAACAATGCTAGTGAGAGAGCGTTGGTATTAATACCAGAAACTAAGTTATCATAGTATCAAGTAGTCATGTCTCTTAAGTCCTCAAGGGCTAAGGATATTTATGGTATAGACACTGTTATTGAAACAAATTAGTTCTTCAATAGTTAACCCTCTAACACATATCATTAATATTTCATTAGATCAAGGGAGATTCCCTACTTCTTGGAAACCAGTGGTTATGGCTCCTATATTTAAGGGAGACGACCCCCGTTTAACATGCAATTATAAGCCTATTAGTGTCCTAGCCACAATATCAAAGGTTTTTGAAAAACTGGTGGCCAAAATTATTGATCATCTTAATAACAGTCCTTTCCAATTACATCCAATGCAGTTCGGTTTTAGGGTAAATCATTCAACAGAAACTGCTACTTGTTATTTTATTGAAAAGGTAAATGCATTAATGGATAAAGGTAGAGTGGTAGGGGCAGTATTTCTTGATTTACAAAAAAAAAAAAAAAACGTTTGATACTGCAAATCATAATAACCTTTTGCATAAATTATTCAATTTTAATTTTTCAACAAAGTTTGTAAATTTAATTTAATCTTATCTTTCTTCACATTCTCAATTAGTAAAAACTGATTATTATAAATCTAATTCACTATGTCTATCAACTAGTGTTCCACAAGGGTCCATATTGGGCCCAATTCTCTTTAGCATGTATATTAATGATTTACCCATGGTGTGTCAATAATGTAATATCATAATGTATGCTGACGATACAGTCATTTTCACACATATTAAAAATGCAGAAGAGGTTGCAAATAAGTTGACAGATGTTATGGTAAAAGTCATATCCTGGCTCAATCACTGTTATCTGAAATTAAATCTGTCAAAAACGGTTTCTTTCTTAAATGACATAGTGTTGATATAAAGCAGGATATTTTTATTTCAGGAGAGAGATTACAAGTAGTTTCAGAATAATAATACCTAGGGGTTCATTTGGACTCATGTCTTGTTTTTAAAACACATATAAAAAAGGTATGCAAAAAGGTAAAATGTAACTTTAATTTTAGGTTTATTAGAAATTCTTCATCAAATGAGGCTGCAAAGATATATTTTCATTCTATGAATCCTTCTCATATTACTTATTGTTTGACAAGCTGGTCTAACACACATTTCATAGTTCTAAAACCATTTGAATTATTATACAAACAAGCACTTAAAATTTTAGATTAAAAAAAACAATTTAGTTTTCACCATTGTCATATTTTAAATAAGTATAACTTGCTTAGCTGGAAAAACCACATTAAGTTAAAAAATGTTTTAGTTCATAAGATTATGGTTTAGCTACTCCTCCTCTGGCTGATTTTATTCAATTTAAATCTATTGAAAACAGAGTAACTAGAGGTGCAGCTAGAGCTGATTGCATAATTCCATGTAGGAAAACTTCGTTTGGTCAAGCTGTTTTTTCATTCAGAGCATCACATCAGTGGACTTCTATACCACAATCAATTAAAGAATGCATATCGTTTAATTCAAGTATAATTTTAAGAAATGTCTTCTTCATAATCAACAATTTGAACATTAATGTTGCTTTATCCATTATTACTATTAATAATTTTTTTCCCCATAATAATATATTGTCTTTTTTTCCCCATATGTCATTTTGTATAATGTGATGTTTAATTGTATTTTAGAGTTGTTTATAATTTTTGGTTGTATTTTGTTATTATTGTATTTTTATTTTGTTCCTTTTCTTTTCTCTAGTTTTTAGGCCTAAAAACATCTGGCAAAGGGCTAATTTGAGTACATTTACATTCATGAATGTTGATTAATGTACATTGTCCCTTTAGAAATAAAATACATAAATAAAGTTCACCCAAAAATAAAAATTCTGTTATTTACTCATTCACATGTCATTACAAACTTGTAGGCATTTTTTTTTTCTGTGGAACACAAAAGAACATATTTTCTTCTTGTAGAACTTTTTTTTTGCCATACAATGAAAGTCAATGGGGTCCAACAAAAACAGTTCTACAAAAAAAAAAATATATATATATATATATATTGCAGAAGAAATATAGGTGAACTATCCCGAACGCCCAGCTTTCAAAACTGTGCATTTAGGCAGTTTAAACTGTTTTTATTAGTAGCTTTTTAAACATTGCTATCAAGACAAACACTTTATGCAATTCACGCTGCATCTACAGTCTGTCTGCACCTCTAATGAATACGTAATTGACTCATTTCTATGCACTGTGCCAAAAGGGATCTTTGCATTAAATGTGTGATTGCACCCTCTATTAGACATCATTAAAGCAATTCCAGATCTGTCTTAATAAGACTTTATGAGCCTTTCTTAAAGCTCCAATTCTCCTCTCTGCCCTCATTCAATACAAGTCAAATATTCAAAAATATGAAAATTGCAAATTATATCCTTATTTTGTGATCATTTTGTAATAGCTTAATAATGGACTGTGAATGGTAAAGTATAAAGACGAAGACTTGCTAATGAGGTTTCTATGGAAGCCCATTTACGCCACATAAGAAAAAAAAATCATAAGTCATAAGTCTAAATTATTAGATAATAAGTCATAATTATGACAGGGTTCCTACACAGTTTGGAAAAGTATGGAATTTGATTTTAGTATTTTCCAGGTCTGGAAAAGTATGGAAAAAAAAAATTGTGTTTCCAAACTATTGCCACTATTCTGTTTTCTAAAACATAAAATTGAGAATTTCTAAAAATAAATGTATCATAAAAGCAGAGAGTTTTTCATGAAAAAGTGTGAAAGCATATCAAACCTATATTATAATCCTATATTTTCAGCTGAGCAGAATTATGAATATTTATAATTAAGTGTCACCATTGCCCTATGCTTGGCGGATTTTTAGTCTCACTTTGACAGCAATATTTGTAGTATTGTGAGAGTATCAGATTGTGAATTCAATATTGTGAATTTTAACCTTTAATCGTTACACGCTAAATAATTAGTTTTTCACTATGAAATAGGGTCTGAAAATTCTACAGAGAAGTCTGGAAAAGTATGGAATTTTGAAATGGAAAACGTGTAGAAACCCTGTTATGAGATAGTCAAAATTATACTAAGTCAAAATATTACGATTAAGATTGACATTATAAAATAAAACATCATAATTATTACATATAAAGGCATCAATTAAGACATTTGAGATAAAAAGCCATAATTTTTTTTAATTGTTCCCTTTAATCACCTTATTTTTTTGTCATAATTTCAACTTTTTATCTCATAATTATGACCTAGCGTGTCATAATTTTGACTTTTGTCTCATAATTATGACCTAGTATGTCATAATTTCACATTTTTTAAAGTAACTTTTTTTTTATGTGGCAGAAATGGGCTTCCATTGGTTTCAGGTGTTATATGATCAGCATACTAATACACTATCCCAAAATATCATCTAAGAATACATCTAATACAACATGTAAGGTTTGCCATGTTATCTGTTATAAAGATGCTTTAAACACAACCTTATACCAAACATGCACACACTGAATGAATCCAACTAATCTGACATGCATTCTCAATGCATCTTGTCTTTCTACAAGCACCCTGAGCTGTAATTAACCCCTCTGCTCGGGATTCCAGCTGAACGTATTGATTTTCTCACATTGGGAAGGACTGAAGATTACACTTTAGTGCCTTTAGTGAATTGATAAGTCCCCCTCGCTCACCCGAGGCCATGTAAACAACAATCTGTTTGTAGATATAAAAGCAATTAGTATCACTGGACTCAAAACTGGAATTCAAATGATGGTTCAGAGATATGACAAAGTCTTGACAAGAGGTACCAAAGTCTTATATATTTTATGGTCCAAGCTTTATTCTTGGGTTTAATCTCTTGCTGAAATTGACTGCAGAGGAAGAGGCCTGTCATCCGTGATAGCTCAACAGCATCTTGGGGTTGAATCCTTTAAATCTGCCACTTTCCCTGGGCTTAGCCCTGCGATAACCTCTCTCAAAGTACACACGCAAAGCCTGTTTTTACCGCCAACTAAATTTCCACTGGCTTTGATAGAAAATGTAACCCTGGCTCAGGCATTTTTAGGATTTAATATAATGGTTCCTAAAATTAGCAGCCTAGGTTAGCAACTAGCATGAGTCGTTTTTACCTTCACTTGTTCTCACCACACTTCAGTGCTCCTCCACTGTGGCATCAGCTGATGGAGCTAATGGAACATCAGTCTGATAATTGAGGAAGTGCTGGTCAAAGGGATGGAGCAGAATAACTACTCTCTGTCTTGCTCACAGCCATCTGGTTTGGCTGCTAGATGGGACAGAAACAGCTTTCTCTCAATGAACTTAACAATGTTTTACTTAACAGTGTGAGTAAAAGCTTGTCAATGTCACTTCAAAAGCATTTCCTTAATGCATGTTTATGCTTTCCAAAGGGTAAGGTTCTTGTTTAAATATGTTTGTGTTAAGGATGTACTGATAATTATTTTCATGAGCGATCACTGATAAATGGTCAATATTAAAATTACAGATAAAATGTTTTTGTAAACATAATACCTAAATTGAGTCTTCAATGCTATGAGAGAATTTAGACAAAGTTATAATGTATAGCATAAAAAATGGATATTCATTTTGAAATTTGGTCAAGATTATATGTAACTGTTACAAAATTACTGTTTTTAAAGATGAACATTTTTAGCATACACAATTAAATAGCCATTAAATAATGTATATAAAGAAAACGTCTAATTTAAATACATCTGATGAAAATTTATGTTATTAGGCTGCATTTATTTGATCAAAAATACAGTAAAAACAGTAATACTGTGAAATATTACAATGTAAATAATTTTTTTCTATTTCAATATACTTTAAAAATGTAACTTATTCCCATGATTGAAAAGCTGAATTTTCAGCATCCATTACTCCAGTCTTCAGTGTCACATTCAGAAATCATTCTAATATGCTGATTTGGTGCTTAAGAAACATATCAATGTTGAAAACAGTTGGGCTGCATGATATATTTGTGGAAACCATGATACCTTTTTTAGGATTCTTTGATGAATAGAAAGCTCAAAAGAACAGCATTTATTTGAAACAGAAATCTTTTGTAACATTATAAAACTCTTTACTGTGACTTGATCAATTTAATGCATCCTTGCTAAGTACCCAAATCAGTTGCACTCAGCTACAAATCTAAACATTTCTGCATTATATTTCAGAAAAATGCTTAATGTCGGTCTCCAGTTATGTTTCCCCTCTACTTACCAAGGTGTCCTACTGAGTGAATAACGAGTTTTCTCCAGAGAGACATAAAGTGTCCCCATTTAATAACCTTCTTTTCTAACTGTCTTAAGGGCATGGATATCGAAACATTGTCCAAAGCAGACTGGGGTGGTTAAAACTGGCCGTAAGCATAACTACTAGCAGGTGACTGGGACAGTAACCTCATCTAATAAGTAAAAGGAAGCTGAAATGCACTACACTGACCTTTCCCTGCAGACGTCAACTATTGCTTCTCAAATCTGAAATCAGCAAAGTCCACCATAACTTGAATAAAGAATTCCATTGTCTTTCTTGGAGATGAACTCACCTATGTTGATATTTAAAAAAGAAAAAAAAATAGGGATCAGACAATGAGTTTATTTTAGATTTTTAAATGAGATTCACCCTTTCAGAACATGTACTTTGAAGTTCAATGAAAGCTCATTATCACCATCTGACTGTGATGGAGATCTGTGCATTTAGATAGAGTGATGAAAACTGTATGAAGCCTCGCTCCCTCGATGACAGACCTCAAGTCGTCTTTTTCCTGACTAACTCTTCTCCATCATATCCCTACCGCATCTGCTTCTAGGCTTGCTCTCAGACAATGACGTATAGCCACAATTAGCCCTGGAAAGACTTCAATTATGATAAAAAACCTTCACCCCTCTTAGGCCATGATTAAAAAGCTCTTCTCCACTCCAGTGCCTCTGATAAAGAGCTCTCGTTTCACACCATCACTTCTTCGTCGTGATAATAAACCACTCCTTCAGGGTTCTGCTCGATGCCTTTTACCTCTCCATCCCCATTGCTCAGCCATTTACATTTTTACATGGGTATCAATGCAATGACCCTGTTTGGGCTCCCAAAGACATATTAACATGAATGCAAGCCATTCACCCTGCATTCAAGACAAAAAAAAATACAAGAAAAGCATAAGAGGAAAGACATGAGACTGCTCACATGAACTTCATCCTCATCTGAGAATGACACAAATGCACATTCAAAATTTTGGAATGAGATTTGCTTAGTAACACACTTGATAAATGGATTTGCTGTAATGAGATGGAGTCATCACAAAGTCATGAAAAGAAACATAGAAGAAGAGAGAGGGGAAAAGAAGGATCATCTTTCGGCTGTGTTCTGTCAAGGGAGAAATTACACACTTACTGAATTTTTTTTCCCAAGGATGGCCACCATAGATCATATGTTGGGATTTACGAGCCAATTTCCAACATGAAATATAGACACCAAGAATCAATTTGACCAGTTCTTCACTTTCTCTCATCTCAACAGATCACAGCTGCTAGCTTTCCTCAGGTACCATGGAAGCCGCTTTATTATCTAAAGTCAGACAAGAAAGAGGATTAATTCTTTTCCAGTGGACGCTACCACTTACCTCATATTTAAAACAATGTTAAGGGAGCTTGTAAAATAATTAAAACTTGCTGAATCTAATTACTTACTCTGTTTCTATGCATAGCTTGGTAACCCACAAAGCCTGATGCTTTGGTTTCTTTAGAAGCTATTTTCGTTGGTGAAGAAAATATACTGTCTGAATTTTGTCAGAAATGTAAGTCCATAATGACTTCCTGTGTATAGAATGTATGCATTAAAAAATAGCACACTGCTAATATTGCCATATATTACAGCCATTAAGCTATAGTTTTTGTGTGATATTGTGTATACATTTATATTGTGTCTCAAAGAGAACTATTATGAGAACAAGGAAGTCCACACCACAGGTATAAAGATAATTACACACAGGAATTGGAATCACGTTCAGAACACTTTTTCCAGGTGATGAACGAAATAAACACTGACAGCCAATCAGAATCCATACTTTAAAGAGCCTGAACATTTAAAGCGGCAAAAGACAACTGTCTGCAGCACACACTTTCAATAAACAGAACGTTATCATCAGTTGGTCCGGACGCTATTATAGTTATTAAAGAGAAATATATGACAATAAGGGCCTTTATGGTTATATTTTTGCTTACCATTGTTGGTGACGGCCTTTTGAAAGCCAAAATCATTCTGTAAGTGATTCCAATGACATCGTTCCTCTGTGGCGTAATCGGAATAGCTGAGGTGTGGACTTCCATATTCTCATAGAATTGTAACAATTACTAAAGCTTTTTAGTTACAGTTGTGGTTATAGCTGTGGTATGGACTTAAGTTACCCATTTTAAGAATTGGAACAAATATTAAAACTTTTTTGTTATTGTCCTTGGTGTTAATGGCCCGTTAACTCAAGTTATAGCCTACTCAAAAACAGTTTAATAAAATACATTTTTAACTACAAATAAACAAGTTGTTCACTTTTAAAGTAAAATATATTTGTCATATAAAATACATTTTAATAGCAAACCTTTAAGAAACCTTTCAGTCAGAAGGTCTTATGCTATCGCCTCAGTTGAGAGGCTCACTACCGCTCTTTACTCTGTCTCGAATAAATTTATCACGGGTTATGCAGAGTTGACATGCAAATTATAAATGTTACCTGTCATGTTCAATACTGTAATGAATTTACTGGAGATGTCTTTATCGCGGCGAATTCATGAAGTGGCTTTGACGAGCGGCAGAGCACGCGCCGTTATTGATGCGCGCGCTTGACAGCTCATTTAAAACGCACAGAGCGCCTCACAAATGCGGAGCGAAATACACGGATCTCACGGAACAAATCAACGCATGGGTGTGTTTAGTTAACGCTTTCAGCTTCACTGTCAGATGAGGGTGAAAATTTTACCTTGGCTTATTGTACTACATTTTTTTTTAAATCTAAACCAGTCCATAACCTAAATAGCAGTCACATTACAACACTGAATCATGGTCACAAGATATTTATATTCGATTTCATTTTTTTCCTTTCATTACACTTTAACAAATCAAAAGGGAAACACTTAGGGGGAAAAACATTTATTAAACACAATGACATTTTACAGGTAATGAGCTCAATATACAAGAAGATCTATTTGAGATGGGTGACACTCTGTTTACTGCTCTTCTGAGAAAAAGCAGGACTGCAGGTGAAAACAGGCAAATCAGAATGGCAGATGTAAAGACGCCAGTTAGACAGGGACGCCTCCAAAAAATGAGACATTTTTCCAGAGTCTGCTGTTTCAAGATGCAGCCAAAAAGCAAACATACTTTCAATAAATTCAGTAAACAGTCACTCATACCGTCTGTCCAGCATACGTTCATTTCAGACAAAAAAGCAGACTTTTCTTTTCTTCTGCCAATTTACAGTTCATCTGGGTTTAGGCTGCCTGGTTGGACAGAAGAGGTGGTATAATGGAATAGGTTGTCAAGGGTGGTCTGTGTCATGGTACAGGTTTGGTCTTGAGAATGGAGAGAGGAGGGAAGCAGGTGGGATTGAGGGGTGGTGGACAGAGAGGGTAGTCATTGTGATGAATACATTAACAGAGAGAGCCAGAGAGCGGTCATCAAAAGAGCAGATAACAGATGACCTACAACCACAACCTCACCCTCTGACCCTGAAGCAGGCAATCACTTAAGAGAGCTCCACAAACCTCTCTATCCTCTTCCAAAAAATGTCCAATTGAGTTTACCAAGTCATTTATGTCACGGTTTCTTCACCTTCTTAATAGATGAGGAACTTGAGGCAGATTCTCTGCGTTTGCGCTGCGCAAAGAGAAGAAACCATGTTGAAATATTAATGCCAGTGGAATTGTATGTAAATTTTAGTTTCATTTTAAAAATCACATGCATTCAATTGTTTAAAAACATTAAACGCTTATAATTTTGTAAAATAATTGATGCTTTAAATCAATACATCAGTAGATGATGTATAATCAAAAAATATGTAACAAAAATTATATGAAAACAACTGAATTTGGGTTTCAAATAAATATTTTTAATGTTTAAAAGGAGATCAAATTGCATGATGATGCTTGTTGAGGTCTATCACTAAAGTAGGTCTATCATTAATTAACAAGCCAATAATTTATTAAGTCATTGCAATTTATATTTACATTTAGTCATTTAGCAGACGCTTTTATCCAAAGTGACTTACAAATGAGGACAATGGAAGCAATTTACAGACAGGCACTTGTAGTTACTTCCCGCTGAAAACTCACCGAATTTGGAGTGAGTGGAGCTCCAACCACATCAATAAGCTGCTCTTTGGCTTCGGTTTTGATGTCATCAGCGCCAGGCCAGGATTGACTGTCAGGTGCTCCACTGCTCTCACTCAGTGGTGTGACGGCGCCCCCTGCTTTTAGCAGAGCGTCATAGCGGTGCCGCAACATCTGCTGTTCGTACTCACAGTTACTGTAGGCCTGCTTCAACTCATAAACCAGGACCAGGTCGCTGCGGAGTTCATTAAACATCTGCACAATCTCCTCTGTGGGCATGGGGTTGAGGTCTATCGAGGAAAGGATAAGGGATACGTTATGAGATGGTTCAAAGCAAATTCTGTGTTTAGAACTGTGTAGTTATTTTTTGTTTGTTTGTTTGCACGAATTGATTTTAGAAGGTTTAGATGAAGAACACTATAACTGGGTAAAAATGTTCTCCTTTCAACAAACCCAATCCTGATTCTTAAAATTTCATGATCAATCAATTATTTTATTCTATGCCAGTGTTTTCTGCACCATGGCAAAATAAGTAATATTTTAGAGTTTAAAATCTGAACTGAATGTTATGAGATAAAAAAGGCACTGTACTCTGAAATAATGGAATAAAATATAAATAAAAATACAAATATATATATTTATATAAATATATGTTTCTATTGCTTCGTCCCAACAGGCTGCATGCAATAGCATACATCATGAGCATTGTAGCCACAAATAATTCTTTTAAAAGTTATTTTTAGTGAAACAAAGCTCAAACATAGCAATCCATTTCACAAGTAAACAACTGCTTTGAGCCTGTCCATATAATGCTCATCATTCTTTAAAAAAATCATAATAAAACCCATTCAAAAGTCTCAATATCTACAGTAGTCAACATTTGAAGTGGATCAAAACCTTTCATCAAAGTTGTCCTAAAACCAAAACAATACCCGTTCTTGTCTTAGGACAACTTTAATGAACTTTTTTGATCCACTTCAAATGTTGACTACTGTAAACTATTTAATGTGATTTACAGCAATTTGTCATTTAAAAACAAATTTATATAATGTTATATTATTTTTATACAAGAAATGCATATGTAAGAAAAGAACATTTCATAATATGCTAAATCAAGCAAAATCAGTATTACAACTGAAATTTTCCTAAATTAATCAATTTAATTAAAATTAGAATTGAAATCAAGAGCTTGTGAATCAGAATCAGTACCATTTTTAGATTGAACCTCTTTATTACCGTTCAGTAAAAATGGCTATAGAATCATCTGATAGGTAGGAAGTCAGAAGAGAGAAGGAATGCTTATAAAAATGCTACTCACCCACTCCTTGCTCCGTCAGGATCTGTTCAATTGCTTTTATTTTCTTCTGTCCAACTGAGCTGGGCAGCTTCATCTAAGCACACAAATTAATTAGTTATCAAAATCTATAATTACAAATAAACTTTCAGTAAACTTAAGTTGCGCTTGTGTGCTCATGTCTTAATCCATGAGGTGTTGGAACTCTAGCTGGAACATTAACACCTTTAATCTCAGATGGCTACATGGTAGGAAAAAGTGGGAGCAATGGATTAAAAATGGGGTCATCTTTCATTCATAATACCCCTGAAATGCACTTCAGAGAGGGCAGATCAAAACATGTTTATGCACCCAAGTCTGACTAACAGATGACCAGCCACATCTGAGTCATACACTACCCCAGTACCATCCTTAATGCGTTTTATATAGAGCGACCTCCCTTCATTACTCTTTAGGAGGAATGCCTTCCTGTGGGTAGATTACTCTACCTATGACTGTGTGAATCAATCAACTCCTGGCTAATGAGAGAGAAGTTAAACGCCATAGGCTCCTGCAGTGAAGGATGTATCATAATATTATGCAGAGATTGTATATTAAGAAATGGATCAGGGGTCAGTTTTGTCGAAGCGTGTAAGTTGATCTTACTCTCTGACTCCGTAGTGAAACACCAGCAGATTTGAAGTCTGGGAATTTGATGCCTGCGGTTTCAGGAACAGCCTGCCATTGGCCAGATGAGAGAGTATTAGAGGAGCAAGTGGTAGAAAGTATTAAAGTTTACAGATTTTTTTTTATTTTTACTTTTTGCAAAGGAAGTGCAAAATTAGGATGATTGCAATTGAAAATACAGTTTATCTTCCCCCATCAAACCACTGTTACTATCACAGACAGGTTAAAAATTGAATTTAGACAGTTTGAGGGGATTACAGGTTTTTCTGTCTCTCGTTTCTGCGGCAGCTTCTTCTTGGTGGCTTTGCGTTCAGCTCTGCGCATCTCTGTCGTCGTGTCAGCGGCTGTAATGAGCTTCTGGAGGTCCTGGGCCTTCTTTTCACGCTCCTTCTTGCGTGTCTCAATCTTCCTCAGCTCCTGGATCAGGTATTCCTCTTCTGCCACCTACAGAAAGGAAACGCAAGCACATTGTCTAAATAAGATCAAGCTTGTACCCATCACTTATTACGAACTTACACCATTACCTCCAGTGTGTCACATTAATTACCAAAATTCTGGCACCCACCACAGTTTCATAATGAACTGAAAATATTTTTACATTTCTGCATCACTGTTGCAATAATTATGCACTGATAAAGATTGGTCTTGGTCTGAGTGTTCTCACCTGCTCTGGAGTGCGGTTGAAAAGTCTCTCGAGCTGCTCTTTCCTGCGTCTCTCATGACCAGCATCAAATATGTAGATCTTAGGCTCTGTCCCTGTTCCTGCCCGAACTTTTGTCAGTTTGCCACAAATGTTGTAATAACGCTCCTTAAGATCCTCAACAGAGCGCTTCTACAATAATAACAATTAAATCAGAGAGGAAATGTGATTAGAAAGAAGCAAATTGTAACATGGTCAAGTTACTTTTTTATGTTCAGTACAAAATTGAATCTTGTAGAGGAATTTACTCTGTACTGTTGGTGATCATAGCGATCATGTATAACAATAAACCGCAGGTCGAAACGTTTGCACAAGTCGAACAGGTAATCCGTTTCAGCTTTCGTCCATCCATCGTCATGAAGATACATCTGATACTCCTGCTCCGAGTACAGAGGCACCTGCACAGTCTTGAAACAGGAATAATATTTTCAATAACATGCAACATGAATGTCAGTTTCAAAACAAGAATAATAAATAATCTCTTCTCTCCTCTACTTATGTCAATTTCTCCTACTCTGTTCAATATCATTCTCTCTTTCCTACCTTGCTGAAGCGAGCAAATGGGTAGTCCTTTCCCTCCTCTGCTGCACGTCTCCAGTGATGGAAGATGGCTCCATCTTTTCTGGCTGGATTAGAGAATGGCATCCACTTCCAGGGCCTCACCTTCTTACAGCCCAGTTTCGCTTTCACTGTCCGGTAGCCTTGCGTAGTATCACTCGGTAACAGGGGAGGGGCATCCCGACTGCAAGAGGGAAAACCATATAAAACTTCATTATATGTTGTCACTTTTCAGTGTAACAATATCAGATTCCACGGACAGCATACAGGGCTCAACAATAAAAGTTTTTCTTTTATGCTTTTTCTTTTATTTTCACTTGCCAAAATTTTAACTAGTCCCACAACAAAACACATTTGAAAAAAGCAACAGACGACAAACATTTGGAGCGTCATCAGTTCTATTACTTCTGTGGAGTTTCTGCACGAGGGCGGCCTCCAGCGGCTTCCAGTATGAATGAAACTGACATTACATGTGTTTATAGTGCTCAATAATGGCCAATCCATCCTATTTTGGGTATATATATATATATATAGCCTACATACACACAATTGCTCAAAAGTTTGGGGTCAATAAGTATTTTTTAAACAAATTAATATTTTTTATTCTGCAAGGATGCATTAAATTGGTCAAAAATAACAGTTAATACATTTATAATGTTACAAAAAATGTCTATTTCAAATGAATGCTGTTCTTTTGAACGTTCTATTTACAAAAGAATCCTGAAAAATGCACCATGGTTTACACAAAAATATTAAGCAGCACAACTGTTTTCAACATTAATATTAATAAGAAATGTGTCCTGAGCACCAAATTAGCACATTGAAGACTGAAGTAATGGCTGCTGAAAATTCAGCTTTGCCATCACAGGAACAAATTACATTTTAAATTATATTAAAATTGAAAAAAGCTATTTTAAAATTATAATAATATTTCACAATATTACTGTTTGTACTGTATTTCTGATCAAACAAATGCAGCCTTGGCAAGCATAGGAGACTTTTTATTTAAAAAAATTTAAATAAAAATTACCAAACCCAAACTTTTGAATAGTATTGTATATTAAGTATATATTTACTTATATAAAAATATATGTATATATTTTTATAGATTTTTCATTTACAAGAGCTGGGAATTATTCAGCTATAATAAAATCTCATAATAAACTCATACAAACCTATTAGTTGTACAACTAATACAACAAAACATGTTTTCTAGTCATTTTAGTCATTTCAACAAAAAGAATGATACATTCAAACAGCCAAATGATCTGTCATCAGCCATGGGAATCAATTTTTAGAAGGCAATGCAAATACAATCTCATAATATGGGCAATAAAACAATGAGGTGAAAAGGCTGAGCTGAGCCTGCCAACTTACTTTTTATCTGAATACAGCAAGGCATAAACTTCTCTGTGCATTCCTTCTGGTCTCTTGAAGGTTAATGTCTCTGTCACTTTCTTGGCTTTTTTCTACAACAACAAACAGAATGAGAATAGTCTTAACAATACAAAGCTAAAGCATGGGTCACAGAAAGTCTAATGGTGTCGGTTCTCATCTGTGACAGTTTACCTTGTCTGAGTTGATGATGTCCTTCTTGCTGATGGGTCCTGAATCATTGTCTCCTCCTGCCAGCTCCAGAATATCCCTCACATCAGCACCGGTCGTCATGGTGAGGGACTAATAGTTTAAACAAAATGATAAGCAAAGAGGTGCATTATAATATACATATACAATGAAGTGGTTGGTTTGCTTTTGAAAATAAGGATAGTCTTTGTAATACGAGTGCTAAATGAATTAACTTGCTTGCTGCAGTAAATCTGACGACCAATACACCCCAACACAGAAAATACATCAGGGTTAAATATTCAAAATTGTCTGCTGGGTCTGTTTAAGCAAGTAGAAGATAAAGTAATAAATAGTAGCTAAAAACGAAGCGCTAATAAACACATAAATCTCGGAATCAATGAGCTTACACGCTACCTGACAGGCGGGAACCATATTGAGCTCATATAGTACTTCTAGAACTGCACTTATGAACTATAAGGGTATTATAAGTAACATTT
The DNA here is from genome assembly GCF_001515625.1 of Sinocyclocheilus rhinocerous. Classification (NCBI taxonomy): domain Eukaryota; kingdom Metazoa; phylum Chordata; class Actinopteri; order Cypriniformes; family Cyprinidae; genus Sinocyclocheilus; species Sinocyclocheilus rhinocerous. The sequence continues at coordinate 93,378 of NW_015625573.1, forward strand.
AATCTTACCTGACAAAACTACAGGTAGTCTGTGTATCTAAAATATATACGCTGGTCTTTATTTACGGGTCAGTGTTGGCTGAAATGCTATATTCATCGGCGGATGCCGTTCTCCTCTTCGATGGTCGGCTTCTCTGTGCGTCTTGACACACTTGTGCAAACGATCGCCACCTATAGAACAAAAAGAAGAAGTGCATCTACAATACTGTCCTCAACCAGGCATCATAAAACGCCTTGCTTAGGGGTTTGTGTGTTTAAAAATAGCAACTGTCTTTGTATAGAGTCAAACTACAAAACAACAGGTTTTACAGTATAATAAAACATTTATTGTAAGTGTATGGCAGTTTGCAGTGATGCAGACAAAAACATGCATGCATTGTATGAAACTATTATAGTCCAAGCACAGAGGCAACAGTAATCCCTAAATTTACCTTACCACTCGTAGAAACTCTACAATCCAAAACCAAAATGCTTACACATTAAGTAAAAGTTGCATTAAAGTGAGAAAAATATTACTGATGAATAAAATACTGCATTTAACCAAATAATGTAAATCATACAATAAAGTTGTCCCTGATAGAGCAGTGCCATAACAATTTTAACAACACAGGGCAAAAAAAAAAAGACATAAATAGAAAAAAACACACAATATAATGCTGTGATAACCTGTTCTACATCTCGCATTCACAATTAAATAGATATACAGACAGATAGGTTTGCACTCCAAAAGCCATATAATCCATATTACACCACTGTAAAATAGTGTTTATGTAAGTAGTGTGTCACTGTTCGAATGATTACAAAGCAATATTTGAAGCCATGTCATGCAGATTGCCTGATTACACCTGTTGAAATATCTAAAGAGATTGAATTAATTATCATTACAGCTAAAACTTTTCATCATAATCTTTCCTCATCTGGGAGAGCAGCACAGCTTTTAAAAAACTACAAAAAGCATTTCACAGTTTCACACATCACTTTCAGCTTCCAAATATGTTCTGTCCCTTGAATTATGGGAAGGGCAGTTTCATTTTTGTGCGGACGTGGTCTCGCTTGACCTCTCGTTCCCCGAGATAGGCCTGCAGCTTGTCTGTTGAGAAACAGACCACAGAGTCAGTGTGTTTGGAGGGAGGACGGTCTCCTTGTATCCAGGGGTTTTGGAGTTGTTTGGATGTTAACACTCAAAATAAGTAAACATCAGTTGTGGGTCTGTGAATTTTACCAGGCTTTGTTGCTCAGGGTATTCTTCATAAAGTTGATGGCTCCCTCGGAGAGACCTGGGTAACAACGACTAAATTGGATCTTGCCTTTTTTGATGTTTCGATCCCTCTCCCAATTTATGTAAGGGACTGTCTGCACTCAACCTAAAAATGACAATTAAAGAGAATTGAGGAGATCAATGATTAATGACTAAATAATAAGGAAGCCCTAATGGTGCTGTAACTATTCCTTACTGTTATGGTTTGAGTAAAAGAACTTACATTATAAAAGCCAAAACACCAACAGCCCAGATATCAGTTTCGGGTCCAACTCCTTGTCCTTCTAAGATTTCAGGAGCTTTAGGAAGGACAATATAACCTAACAAACAGAACAGAAAATATTTTTCATAAAGCAAATTGGTTTGTTTGTGATAAGATACTTACACTCTGAACATATATCCCGGTCCTCTCGGAAGGGCATTTGCTGTAAAACAGCTGTCTGTGACATTCTCTGACAATATTCTCCACTCCCCACATAATATAAAGGAGAAAACTTTCTTTATGAGGTACCATGAAAAAACACAATGAAAAACAATACAAATGCTCATAATACAGAATGAGATTTATTATAATATCTTTTTCTGAGTCTGAGTATGTATTCTTACCATTAACACTGTACTGAATACAATATGTGACAAGTTCTTTGGACAGCACAGGCTTCCAGAACACAAGAGCACCTCCCCCTGCTAGCTGAATGACATCTGGCCTGGATGGTTTGACTGGATTTTCTGGTTGGAAATCAGAAAACAATTTAAATTTCAACTTTATGAAATACTCTACCATTCAAAAGTTTGGGGTCAGTTTTTTATTAACTAAATTAATACTTTCAGTGAGGACGCATTAAAGGGATAGTTCACCTTCAGTTGCTGGTCCCCATTGACTTGCAATAGGTTTTTTTTTCCATACTATGGAAGTCAATGGGGACCAGCAACTGAATGTGAACTATCCCTTTAAATTGAACAAAAGTGACAATAAAGACACTTATAATGTTACAAAAGATTTCTGTTCTTTTAAATTTTCTACTCATCAAAAAATCCTGAAAAAAATGTATCGTGGTTTCAACATTAATAATATGTTTCTTGAGCATCAAATCAGCACATCAGAATGATTTCTGAAGGATCATGTGACACTGAAGACTGGAGTAATGATACTGAAAATTCAGCTTCGCCATCACAGGAATAAATTACATTAACGCAGCCTTGGTGAGCATAAAAGACTTATTTTTTTTAAATCTTAAAATCTTACAGACCCCAAACATTTGAATGGTAGTGTATCTACAATAAATAATTATATGGAACAGTTTAATGTTTTTTTTAGTTGTTTAACCTTTGGTTTTCTTAAATATCGTCACTTTCAGCGAGAACAATTTGGACTTCTTGTGAGGACTTTCGGATGAGTTGGCGGTTGGTACTGTTGCAGGGCAAGTCATTTTCTCTGGCATGACAGGGGAGGGGTTCTTCACAATTGGTCCTGTTAGAAAGAATTTGAGATATAATTATTATGCACAAGCAAAGGTGTTTTTGAAAACTGAATAGTGTATTTTCAACTGTGTTAAAGCAACAATAGTAGCCTACTGCCTTTCTTCTTCTCTACGTCCTCCTTGCTGGACTGTCGGGTAAACAGTTTTGTAATGCTAGAGGCTGAAGTTTGCATCTTCTTCCTCAGGATTAAAAGATTGGTCTTGGGTTGTGAGGATGCTCCTGCTGTTTGTTTCTTTTCTGAGCCTTCTAGTTGAGGAGAAGAATGGCTAGCCCACAAGTGCTTGTGGAAGATCTTCATGAATCCAGGCTTAGAAGATTTCCCACTAGGGGGGTTGGCTTGTAGAGCTGGGGCTGAGGCATATCTTTGAAGCAACTCTTTGCTTTCTCGTCCTGCCTTCTCAGAAGGATGTCACTTTTATTGCACATCTCATTTAGACCAGAACTTGAACTGTTGGTGTGTCATCTTGGCTGGGCTTGCGGGAGGTCTTGGCGAAGAGATCTAAGGACATTCTCCATGTCCTCATCCTCAGAGTCCTGTAGTAAAGAGCATGGAGATGTTTTTCCAGAGGATCCAGAGATCAAGGTCTCATCATTGTGGTGTCTGTGGGAGAGCTCTTCATGTGAGCCTACCCTGCTAGAAGCCTCTGAACCGTGATCAAGCGAGCATGCTAGCGAAAGGCTGGCGCGGAGGGGTTTACGGCCACGCTCTTGCTTTTTAGCTTGGATTTTATCCTGAAGCATCATGTGACGAGCAGACATGGGTGAAAGCTGCTTGGAGCTGCAATAAAAAGTGCTCTTGATGAGGCTACGATGTGGTATGGGATCCAATACTTCATCTCTCTCAGAGAGGTGAAGATAGGGGCTACTGTTCCCTCCTCTCCAAACTGACCGGCTCTGTTGATGGTGCGGTCATGGGAATCACCAGCGGGCTGCTGTGAATTTGGTCCTCACCAATAAGCATGTCATCTTCACCCCGTTTTAGAACTGTGGGCGTCTTTGACACATGAGCATATGGGTCATATTCTTCCTCTTCTTCCAAATCATCTTCATCCTCCTGGCTCACCTGCTGGAAGAAGTCCCAGGTATCTGCCACATCAAGCTCTGAGGAGGATCCACTACTCAGGGAGGTGCTGCTGGGCTCCTGGGTCTTCCTTACAGCAGTAATTGAAATGTCACGCAGAGGAGCCTCCAACAACTCTGGGATCGGTCTCAGAGTCAGAACTGAGTCGAGACATGTCAAGGAACGCTGAAAGAAAAGGGAAGAAGCACAGAAAAGTGTAGGAAGACATTCAATGGCAGAGGAAATCTTTTCAAATCTTACCTGCCATTTTCTTCTTGAAATAAACGATTTTACATTTTTGGTATTTATGTCCTCAGGTTCTTCATATTCATAATAAACCTAAAAGTAATCACATTTCTGATGAACGTGAATTCTATTTGTGCACACAGCTTATTTTATGTTTGCTTGTTGGTATAAACACAGATGACTACCTACATGAAACCACTCATGACACAAACACTCAGATGCAGAGGGTGAAACAAAGCAACTTTATGAACTGCTTCTCACAAAAGCTTCAAATACACACATGTAAGCAGTTCTTACTCTGGGTCTGGTTGTAGAACCCTATAGGAAGTCCTGTGCCTCCGCACTTCTGCTTATGATCTCAGGAGTGTCCCAGTACAGCACACCCTCAGCGACCTTCATCAGTCTGGCATGGTCGTTCTCCCCAAAGAAAGGACAGTGGCATGTTAAGCTACCGAGAAAAAAGCAATCTTAAAAAAAACATTCAATATTTTCTAACAGTACAATTATTTTTTAGATTTTATGGACATACAGAATTGCAGAATACAGAGAAAATAGAAAGAACAATAAAGAAAAATATCTGCTTGCTCCATTTCTTCAATGCACTCACCATAAGTAACCACACCAACTGACCTGGAATAAATAAAAAATAACTGATCAATAAAATGATCAAGCGGACAGAATTATTTTTCTGAACATCACAAATTTTGTTCACCACAATTTGCTACAAATGACAAAAGTTTGTTTACCAGATATCAGTGGCTATTGTCACAGGTTCTTGGTGGATAATTTCTGGTGCAACAAATTCAGGTGTCCCAAACTTGCTGTACTGGTGTCTGGAGTTGTCAATTTCCTGGCAGAAGCCAAAATCACAGATTTTGATGTCTTCTCTCGCAGAGGACACCATTAGGATATTATCTGTCTGCAGAGAAAAGGTTTAAATATAAGTTTGGCAAAATGTTAGAAGGACAGCCACAGGTCAGAAGATGTCTTTACCAAAGACACCAATTAGTCCAATGTCAGAAAAGGATTATCTTTTAGTATCCTATCAGTGAAATTTCTTGTAATACATTAAAGCTTAAATTAATGCCACTTATAATACTAATAATACTGTAATATAACTATAGTACCTACTAATATAAAGTAAGTATAATCACTTACTTTGATATCCAGATGTAAGATGCTCATACTGTGTATGTATCCAATACCCTCCAGAACCTGTTGAATATATAACTGGGCCTAAAAACAATGAATAATAATTTTAACCTTTTCTTGATTTCTGTATGTAAACTCACGGTTCAGCAAATCCAGGCTGAAAGAGCATATGAAACAGGTTCTTCACAAAGGAACTGGGCCAACCTTCGGACTGGGGCTCTATTTGAAAACAATTAGGTTGTCAAACTCATTAAATTTTATTAAACATACACTAACGTTAAAAAGTTTGGGGTCAATAAGATTGTCTTTCTTTTTTAAAATAACTTTATTCAGAAACAACTTTTCTTCTTTTTAGAGAAAAAGACATTAATGTTATTTAATTATTCTATTTCAAATAAGCACTGTTCTTTTGCAACCTTCTATTCAATTCAAAAAAATGAAATAATGGCTGCGTGAAAATTCAGCTTTGCCATCACAGGAGTAAATTAAATTTTAAAATATATTACAATTATTTTAAATTGTAATAATATTTCACAATATTAATTTTGATCAAATAAATGCAGCCTTGGTGAGCAGAGACTTTTCAAAAACATTAATGACACCAAGCTTTTGAATAGCAGTGTATATTGCAAAATAATATAATACTAATAATAATAAATATAAATCTAAGAATTGTATATATTTTTTTAAAAATGAGATAATGCCATAAGTAATACCTTATAATAATAAATAACTGTACTTACAGTACATTAATAGTGCAGTTTAAAAAAAATTGATGTAAAATATTAAAATTGTTAATGTAATTACTCAATCACTAAGACCTGTGGTGGTACAATTAGCTTTAAGGAATATGGTAGGATATTTGTTTTCATTTCTTCTCTAAACTCAGTTGTGAAATAACAGATTACCCTGATAATGACAGGTATAAACACAGAGCAAGAAGTGTCATAGCCTTTCTCGACCAGTGTTTTAAGTCACAGATCACAAGTGTACAGTCACATTGCCTCACAAGCAGCGCAAAGAGCCACTTGGCCCTGTCTGCAGCCAGGCTTAAGTCTTAGCACATAACCAGCTTTGAAGATGGACGTGACATTTTAGCAGAGCATGCACTGACTAAGAAATCGTGAGAACATGTATATAAACAGATCTGAGGAATGGACAAGGAGAAGAATAGAGACAGAAAGAAAGGCAAAAAGGGAGAGTAGCATGCATGCAAAATGCTGAGGCATCTTTGTGAAGACACTTACATGATGATTTTGATCAGATCTTTAGTCTCCTGCTCTGTGACTATAAAGGAAATGGGATGGAAAGTGTGTTAATCTGGATGTGGAAATGCACATGATTGACAAGTGTTCAAAAGCTGCTTATGGACCACTTAATGTATAAATTAAAACATATAACCACATAGGTATGATATATTAAAGAATACATTATGTATGATACGATTTACAAATGATATATGAAGTTGATATATGAATATATGAATTAAAGACAAATAACCATACACTACCATTCAAAATTTTAAGTTTTTAATTAATAATTTCATGTAGCAAGGGCACAATAAATTACATTAAAATGACAATATAGTAATTTTTAATAACAAAATATTTCTATTTCAAATGAATGCCTCAAAATTCTTTTAATTCTTAAAATAAATTGTAATTTTCTACTCATCCAAGTATCCTGAAAAAATATATAAATTTCCACAGAAATATTAAGAAGCACAACTGTTTTCAACATTTAAATATTGAAATGTTGAAAATGTTGTCTTTTTTATGTTTCTTGAGCACCAAATCAGCATATTAGAATGATTTCTTAAGGATCATGTGACACTGAAGACTGGAGTAATGCTGAAAATTCAACCTTGTCATCACAGGAATAAACTACATTTTAAAATATATTAAAAATAGAAAAGTTATTTTAAATTGTAATAATATTTCACAACTGTTTTTACTGTACTTTATTTTGAAATAAATATAGCCTTGATAAGCATAACAAAACATTTTCAAAAGCATAAAGAAATCTTACCAACCCAAAACTTTTGAACGGTATTGTAAATGTACATAAAAAATGTAATATTATAATGTAAGTAAATGTTTCCAACGACATAATGCAATGCAGATGCCTCTATGAAGATGGCCAAAGAAGTTTTTGATAGTTTGAGTGATCCCATCAAAGGTTTCTTCCAGACCAAGAAGCTCTTGAAAATGGGAAACTGTTGGTGAAATTCAGCACAACATTAAAGTACATTTTATGAACATATGATTTTGGTCTCCAGACTACAGAGCTAGTTGCTGGAGGAGTGGAATGGACATTCAGGAGATCTGGAGTTTCAGTGACAGAACATGAGGAATGGGTGGGAACGGAGGAAGTCAGAATCTGAGGTGCTCCTTCAAAGCCTACTGGTGCTCACCACCACATGGCGAGACTTAATGGACAAATGCATACCTTCTCTACTTTAAATAGTAATTGCTGTTCACATTCCCCTTCATCCTACCTGGAGTTGGGGTGGTTTGTGATTGCTTTTGGATGCTGACAGTCACAGGTAATGGTGCTGGAGGGCACAGTTCAGCTTTACACTTGGCACTGCCCACTTCATTCTGTAGCTGTATCATAAACACAGAGAAAAAGTATATAAGGGGGTCTATATATGATATTAAGTCATTGAAAAGTAGCAGAAGACTCTGGTACCTCACACTGGTATTGACCCAGATCTGCCTCTTCAGCTCTTTTTATGGTGAGAGTGAGAATTCCTGTCTGGACATCAGATTGAATCTGGTGTTTCCTGTTATCCTCAAGCTGAGTGCCATCCTTAAACCATCTGTAAATATAGATTGTCTGATCTTTTTTATGACCATGTACATGCCATTACATTTATATGAGTGAATGGAACCAGTTTTACCTTATTGATGGTAAAGGAGCAGATTGTGTGGAGCACTTGAACTGCACATCTTGTCCCTTTACGAGTTCTAAAGTCTTGTTGTAATACTTGGAGGCACTGTGGGAAACAAAAACGTGTTTTCTCAATTTTTGGTAACCAATAATTTCCTGTGTCACCTTTAAAACTTGCTACACTAGCATTCAAAATTTGGGATCAGGACTTTTTTTTTTTTTAAACAATTCTCTTATGCTCGCCAAGGTTGCAGGATCAAAAATACAGGAAATCAGTAATATTGTGAAACATAATTACAATTTCAAATAACTGTTTTTTAATACATTTGAAAAAATATATATATTCCTGTGATTGCAAAGCTTAATTTTCAGCATCCATTATTCCAATCTTCAGTGTCATATGATCCTTCAGAAATCATAATGATATGCTGATTTGTTACTCAAATAACATTTCTTATGATAAAATTTGCAAATATGTTCTTCATAATATTTTAAGGATTCATTGATGAAAAGAAAGACCAAAAAAACAGCATTCATTTAAAATATAAATATTCTGTAACTTTTGATCAGTGTACGTAATACATTCTTGCTGAATAAAACCATGTAAAAAATCTTACTGACCCCAAACTTTTGAACAGTAGTACTACCCACCTTTCTCAAAGGATGGTTTGGTTCATAACAGTTAGTCTATTTACTACATCTCATCATTAACTGACTATACATCCTTTACCAAATGAGCCCAAAGAAACTGATTCACAGGCTTGATTTAAAGTTGATTCCCAAAGATTTCATTGATTAATGTTGTGTTGACCAAAGGCTATTCACAATAGCACAGGTTCCTAAGTTCATGAATCATATTTCTCTGATAGTTGCCAATACAACTGAGTTGGAAAGGTCACAAGAGATTAAAAGATCCTAACGGTCACTCAGTCGTGAAATCTCTTGTTAGATCATTCTGAATGCCCATACTGCAGGACTATCCAGTGTCATTGGTAATCAAGCTGTTATGTGAAAAGAGCAGGATTCATTCTGACAACTGAAGCTGCAAGTGCAACGTCTCTACTTGCATATGCTAATTGACAATTCAAGAATTATTTTTCCATTGTTTGTTCTTTTGAAACTTTGTTAGAGAACATAAAAATAAAAAAAAACTTTCATTAAAAATAAAATGTAAAATGAGGAAAAATTGGATTTAAAACATTTTTTCATTTTGTCAAGTAAATAAATAGTCAATAAAATTTTAACATCACTGACATAGACTGCATAGATTTGTAGTGGGTTGTCTTGCATAATAATTGCATAAAACAATGAACTGTGTCATTTCTATGTTACTAGCAGTACCATACACAAGTCCAGGTGAGGTTGACATAATAATTGGCTCAACCAATGGCATGAGTTTGGGGGCGGAACTACCTGTTTTTGCTGACTGAAAGGGAGAAGCGCTTAAAGCATGTTCGAAAACTGTCATTCTTTTTGGTATTCTGTTTGGTGACTAAATAAATGCATTTCACCTTTAAAACTTATTTTTTTTACCTGTTTTCACTGAATAAACCAGCAGGTCTGTTGCATTTACCAGGCGTCAAGTCTGGCTGATGAGTTGCAGACATCCACCAAGCATGTGCAGATGAAATCTCAACTCAAAGTGACATGGACGCAATATCACCGCCGGCCCGAAGATGCCATATAAATAGCAATTTGTTAAGGAACCAGTGCCATGTGAGGATGTTAGGTGAAATTAGAACTTGACAAAACACCTGAACACTTCACCTAAGCTCACAGCTCCTTGTTTGATCCCATCTCTGCAAGTTTCACATGTCCTTTGGTTCTGTTTCTCTCTACCCTGCTGACAACAGATTTATCGAGAGCCATAAATCAGTTCGAAGTCACTTTGTTGCTCACACTATTATATTGTATTGCACTCTATTATAATTCTTATGATTATAATTCTTAGCAGTTCAACTTGAACATTTGAATGAATCTAAATAGACTCAATTTTATATACACATTGTCATTGGGTTTTAGAATCATGCCTTAGAAATACACATAACGTGAAGCAATTTGGCTAAATTCAATCCATAGTACCCATGACACAGTTGAAACGTATGTGTAATTATAGGGAGAGCGAAAACAGCATGACCTTCAGGACATCAGTGATGTTGATGCTGTTGTGCAGCTTACTCCTGCATCAAAATCATAAGTGAAATGAGGCACCAAAACCTCAATTTCAACTTTGTGAAATCAGAGTGCACTGCCCAAGTTCTACTTCAATGAAATATGAAGATCTACATGTTTACCAGAAATTAGTTGGGTTGCTTTGACAGAGTGGTTGTTGTCCATTTGTTGATCAGAGATAATCCTTTAAACCCTAGTCTGGGGGCTGTCTCAGTTTCATCCCAGACCAATCATAGCTCCACGTGTCTGGGGCTACAAAACCCCCTTCTCCCATTAGTTATCCTTGATCTGAAGCACGTACTGTCTTTTCACCTCTATGTATGGACCCCAACAACCCACAGCAGACCCAGGAAGAATTCTTATGCAGGGAAACAACACATATATTTAGCAGGCTGGTGCAATTGTGAAGATCTTGCCAACAAATAGGTTCAGTAAGGTTTATATAAAGAAATTATTCCTTTTAATTAGCAAGGACGCATTAAATTAATCAAAAGTGACATTAAAGAATTGCTACAAAAAATATATATTTTAAATAAATGCTGTTCTATTGAACTTTCTATTAATTTAAGAATCCTGAAAAAAAAAATCACGGTTTCCACAAAAAAATATTAAGCAGAACAACTGTTTTCAATACTGATATTACTAAGAAATGTTTCTTAGTTTGAAGTACTGAAGTACAGTGAGTTAGGTACAATAAACCCTGTGATCATATTTTTCACGCTTCATGTTTTTCATGTTTTATGGACTAGGAGACATGCCGTGCCTCTTTAATGGAGATGGTATCTGTATACAGTATTTACAGACCCACAAGCTCTGTTCCACCCCTCAATTTGGATTTTAGTATACAATTGAACAATAAACATGCATACTGTCATAAGATAATGATGTCATAAGCAAATTGATACATTTATTGGTGAAGGCAGGGAAATGTGGTACTGTGGTTGCTCATGTTAACACTTATATTGTTACTTTTTTCCTTTTTTCTTGCCACCTTTGCCTCCTGTTTTTGACGACTCTTCATCACCCTCTTTCCCTGATCCCACTCACCGGCACTCTATGAACAACTGTCGGATCTGATCTTTCATGGTCTCCTTCATTTCTGGGCCCTCCACTTCCCTGAGCTGATAAATAACAGATCCAATGGATTTCTGATAGTCATCTTCATGTTAATCTTGCCTGATCTGCCTGTTGGCCTCATTGTTTAGGGCATCCAGCTCGGTTTGGGATGGATAGGACAGTTTTGGATCAATGGCCTGAAGATAGCACAGCCAGAGAATGAAATGAAAAGAAACAGTATTAGAGTTCCATCTACTGGTGGCAACATGGTGGTTGTACACTCAACATGTAGTCAAGCTGTAGAAGCACAATGATCTTCATTAAAATATTTATGATTTACTTATGACTATTAATACAAAGCACATACTTTTGCTTTGCATGTATAATAAAGTACCCAAAAAGTACCTTACCTTCAGCAAGGATTGATACAAAAATGACAGAAAAAAAAACTTTTACATTGTTAAAAAAAATTATATCAAAAAGATTTTATTTTACTTTCTAATCATCAAATAATCCTGAAAAATATCATGTTTTCCACAAAAATATTGAGCACAACCGTTTTCAACACTGATAATAACAATCATGTTATAATATAAATATGTTTCTTGAGCACCAAATCAGTATTAGAATGATTTCTGAAGGAGTATGTGACACTGAAGACTGGAGTAATGGCTAATAAAAAATCATCTTTGCTATTACAAGAATAAACTGCACTTTAAAATTGATTTTTTTTTTTAATTGTAATAATTTTTCACAGTATTGCTGTTTTTATTGTATACTTGATCAAATAAATGCAGCCTTGGTCAGCATAAGATGTTACAAAATGTTTCAAAAACATTAAAATAATTTAACCACCCCAAACCTTTGAATGGTAGTAGTACATAATTCATATTACCATTCAAAGAAATATCATTTCCTCTTCACGCAGCCTTTTTGTCATTTTTCTTTGCATGAAACCTCTAAACACCTAAATAGAGATTAGAATTAGTTAAGTAATTTACTGTATTTCTAAATCATTTTTGTGTAAACTAATAGTAATATATATACACTATAACTATTTTGTGTGGACATAATAGTATATATTTTACCTTTTGGATACAAACTGCAACCTGGTCAGTGCTAACTGCCTCTTGTTCCTCAACTTTCCTCTGTCTCTCAGAGTCTCTATGGATCTCTCTCATGAACTTTGTAGTGATGTCCGGTTCGCGAACGAATCGTTCGATTTAACCGGTTCTTCTTAGTGAACCGGTTGAACCAGTTCACCCAATCGGACTGAATCGTTTGAACCGGTTCGCGTCTCCAGTAAGCATTAATCCACAAATTACTTAAATTATTCACTTTTTTTAACCTGGCTGACACTCCCTGTGAGTCGAAATAAACCAGTATCCCGGAGTAATTCATTTACTCAAACAGTACACTGACTGAACTGCTGTGAAGAGAGAACTGAAGATGAACACGAGCAGAGCAGC
>NW_015625573.1:110061-111835 GCF_001515625.1 Sinocyclocheilus rhinocerous
TAACGACGACAGCGAACAAGAGGGAGAATGGGAGCACTGTGGGTTAGTGATGTCCGGTTCGCGAACGAATCGTTCGATTTAACCGGTTCTTCTTAGTGAACCGGTTGAACCAGTTCACCCAATCGGACTGAATCGTTTGAAACGGTTCGCGTCTCCAGTAAGCATTAATCCACAAATTACTTAAGTTATTCACTTTTTTTAACCTGGCTGACACTCCCTGTGAGTCGAAATAAACCAGTATCCCGGAGTAATTCATTTACTCAAACAGTACACTGACTGAACTGCTGTGAAGAGAGAGCTGATGATGAAAAGCAGCAAGTGTGCAGCGAGCCGGATAACGAACGTACATTCCCACTGCTGGAGCGGTTCTCGTTTTCGAGTCAAGAACCGGTTGCATCGGTTTTCGGATCACCGGTACACTCAACCGAGAACCGTTTCTTTAGGACGCGTCCGATTTGAGAACCGATGAGCTGATGATACTGCGCAAGCGTGTAATTTTTCAAGAGGACGAAAAGCATGTTACCCAAGTATTTTGTTAAACATCAGAAAGTGTGATAATATCATTTTTATTTTTAAATATTTTAAATATAATATGTTTTATTTTACTTTAAAAAAAAAGATGAATGTTTGTTTGTTTGTTTGTTTTATTTATTTATAGAGCACAATTAAAACAATGTAAGGTTGACCAATGTGCTGTACAATAGTAACTAGTAAAAAGGAGACCAACAGCACAGAAGGAAAAAGAGAGTAATAAATAAATAAGCAAGTAAAACAAACATCATAGCAAAGAAGGAGACCCACTTTGTTTACTCGATATGTTGAGCCAAAGGCTAACTCTAATAAATACAATTTCAAATTTCTTTTAAAAGAACCCAATATAGGTAAAAGTCTATATTGGGTAAATATAGGTAAAGGCAAGCTATTTCAACGCTTTGGGGCCAACACTGAAAATGCCCGGTCACCACTCAGTTTTAATCTTGTCCTAGGGATCTGGTTTGATGACCTTAGATTCCTTTGAGGTTTATGTAAATGCAAAAGATCAATTAAATAAGAGCGAGCCAGATTATGTAAGACTTTATATACTAAAATAAGTAATTTAAAATCAACCCTGTAGTGAATTGGAAGCCAATGTAAAGTAGCTCAAATCTGTGTTATATGCTGGAATTTACGAATGTATCTAATCTGTGTACTTTGTTCAGTTGAAGATTCTGTTAGGTCATCCCGGCCCAGGAGGACAGATTTGATATCATTACGTCATCGCGAATGACGTCAGTACGTTAGGGCGTAAAATAACAGATGAACCGGTTTTTTGAACCGGTTTATTGAAACGAACTGTCCGAAAGAACCGGTTCGCGGAAAAGAACCGGACTTCCCATCACTAGAACTTTGCCCTCAGTCGGCCTTGCCATGCTCTTTCAGCCACTTGGATGACTTTAATGGCCCTCTCCAGAGTCAACATGTGCATTACAAGAGGCTTTGAGAGGCAAGAGAAGTCATATTAGAGCATGAAACAATCCAATTATTGTTGTTTATGATGAAGCATGAGCAACTGAACTTACTCCTGCCTTTTCTGTCACATCCATTTGGTTTAATATAGCAGGCAGCAAACATTCTTTCTCTATCCCAGGGACGCGGGAAGTAGGGGTGCTGAGGGGGCTGCAGCACCCCCTGTTTTCACATGGTTGCAAATGCAACGCCAAGTTTGTTCATTTAAATTTATTCAGTTTTAGCATTTAATAATTTATTTGTAATGATCTCTGAAATGTAAATTGTA
>NW_015625573.1:112863-113876 GCF_001515625.1 Sinocyclocheilus rhinocerous
GGCTGCTTTCATTTCACCCAACACGGACACACACAGCACCCCCAACCGAAAACATCTTCCCGCGCCCCTGTCCTGTAGTACTTTGTTCCGCTCCCGAATGAAATACCTGGGGATTGGAATCTCAAGGTCCTCCTTCGACAAACATGAGATTGAAATGTTGATTTATAGTTCCCCTTCAGGAACTCGAGCTGCGTCGAGATCGCTTTGGGAACGCCCTTGCGTGACCGCGTTCTGAAGCACGTGTCAAATCCGTCCAATGGAGCAGTGGGACGTCACGAGCGGGGTGATGTCAGCACCAGAAAGCATAAAAGTGCATCCGGCCGGGCGCAAACCAGCTTCTGCTCTTCAGTAGCGCTCTGTGTATGTGTCTGTCTATTTACTGTTGTCTGTCCGCACAAGCACTCATATATATATAAAAAAACAATGAAAAAGTCTATGGCGAGTATGGCGAGCTACAAACGCTGTGTTCCTCCCTGCCCACGATATCTGACGGCAGGGGATACACACGATTTGCACGATTTGTGTTTAGGAGCGAAGCATGCACGGTCAGCTTTCGAGCAGCTGATTGTCATCACTGCGAGCTCTCGCTGCGTATGCTCCGCTCTCGCCTGGCTGTGTTTGATGAGAACGGCCAGGCTCGCGATCCCGCTGGCAGCGGTCCCGCTGTTGCTGAGGCACAGCGCAGACTGTTGTCATGGGGATCGCAAGTGGATTTAGCGGAGGGATCCGAGACGGGCTCGTCCTTTTCTCGCTCCTCACCCGCTAGATCCGCGGCTCTCTCTCACGGTTCGGAAGCCCGCGCTGCGGTTTCTTCCCCCCCCAGAGAGAGAGAGCCAGACGCTTCATCTCTATCTTCCTCCGAGGAGGTGGATGTGATGAGTGTCGAGACAGAGACTGTGGACTCGCCACCACAGTCCCTCGCGTATGAGGTGTGATTTGTGCAGTAGCCAAAATAAAATATCGTTTGGCCAGCCTAGAAACAGGACGCTCGTCCTAAAAATAATTAGACGAGC
>NW_015625573.1:114001-146794 GCF_001515625.1 Sinocyclocheilus rhinocerous
GACCAAAGCAGCAGACTTTGGATTTTGCAATGTTTTTGTTGCCATGACATTAAAATTGTGATGCACCTGTTCTGTATGGAATCAAATATATGAAAAACGAATGGAAGAAATTATGCATTTCAATACGGCAGCTGTAGAAAAAAAGTTTTTTTTCTGCCTACAGTTTTTTTTTCTACATAGTTTGTTTACTCTAGAACTTGCTGCAAGGCATGGTCTACCCAAAAATGAAAATGTTGTCATATTTTACTCTCATGTCATGTATGACTGTCTTTTTTTCTGTGAAACACAAAAGGAGATCATTTTCTATCATTTCCAGTTGGGTGAATTCAATATAATTAAAGTACATTTGTGATTCACGTGAATGCTTTAAAAAAATAAACACCTAAGAGCATCAGCATATAAGTTCATGAAGCTCGCTGATCATTTTTCAAATGCTTCTAGCGGTTTTGGTGAAAATGTCTCTAGGTTACGTATGTAACCATGGTTCCCCGAGGGAACGAGACGCTGCGTCTCTTTGCCATACTCCCTGCATCCCTGCAGGCGCTACTTCATCGAAGCTGGTTTGCGCCCGGCCGGATGCGCTTTTATGCTTTCTGGTGCTGACGTCACCCCGCTCGTGACGTCCCGCTGCTCCATTGGACGGATTTGACACGTGCTTCAGAACGCGGTCACGCAAGGGCGTTCCCAAAGCCATCTCGACGCAGCGTCTCGTTCCCTCGGGGAACCATGGTTACATACGTAACCTAGAGACATTTTAATACATGTATTAAGTCCATTATAGCATTAAAGACACTCACAGGGTTTAATTTGAGGTCTTGGATGATGTCATCCATGTAGTGGTACTCAGAAAATTCCTTTTCCATAATTTCGTTCTTGAGCTCCAGAACTCGGCCCATCACACTGTCCAGCACCTGCCTAATCACACGCCTCTTTTGAGGGTGAACGCTTTGGTCATAGGCCTCTTCCAGTTGCCTGAAGATCTGCACATAGCGGACGTAGAAGGTGGCGAGTCTTTGGAAGAACACCACTCTGTCTCTCTCAGGATGGAGAGGTTCTTCTGGGAGTTCTTTATCCAGCAAACAGCTGAGCTCCTCATGAGCTTCAGTTCAGACCAGATTTTATTGAATGTGCTGCCAGAGAAAACCTGTTTTACTCATTGGATTGATGCAAACAAGCTAAGCTATTTATATCTGAATACAATTAAATAATATCTTAGCCTTAAAATAAACAGAAAGGGACTGTATTTTGTAACATTTAGAAGAATTACTAACACAGACACTTTACAAGACTGAGTGTTAAATCCACATGTAATAACATAAATAACATGTTAAATGGTTACATCAACGTTTTGCCTGACAGACATCATTCCTGTACACATATATGATGTTGTTGACATTTACACTCGTTAAGTAAAATATCAAATTAGTGGAAATGTCATTTGTTACCGTTGACAGTTACGTAAGACAAAAGTTTGAAACATTAACCGTAACAAGATAAAACTGAAATGCACATCTTTTAATTGCTTCTTCTGTTTAACAGCTATTAACAACTGTAAAGATGCTTTTTATGCACATATAATATGGGACTCCGGGAGATGGGTTGGGGGTAAGGCAATGTTACTTGTAGCTTGAGAACAGACCACTTGATGTCGCCAAGTACAACATCTTTATTACATCTTTATTACTGTAACTGTTCAAATGAGGCTTTAATACATCCAATGGTGGTAAGTAGACTACAGCATTCCAATAATCATATGTCTTAGGTAATGGGTTAAAGATTATATCAGGACAGCGAACACTTATCCTATATCTATGCTGAGATTAAGCTTTGCAATGTCGAAAATGCAGTAGCCTATTCCATTGTCATGACCATATGTAAAGTTAAAAAGTTACTTAAAAAGTAAAGTATAGTTTGAAATGTCCTCATGCAGATGTGGCATTTAAGTATCTGAAGATTATTTTGTCTGTTTCTAATGTCAGTATGAACCCAGAGTGCATCTTGATGTCAAGAGGGAAAAAGGCTGTTTCCTTCAAATTCCCATATGAAAAACAGGTACAGTGAAAGCAACAAGAGCTGTTTGTCTTTTCACATTGTACTTTTACATGGATTCAACAGAGAAGGGGTTTACAACTTTGATACACCCAGGGATTCCATGGATAGATTGTTAATGCCATCAGTCTAGGGTTTATGGATAGATCACAGCTTTAAACTATTGTCACTTTAATTATTGCCACTATAATTTAACTATTTTAAGATTGTCCACCACCCAGACTTTTTCATTTCTCCTACAAGGTGTCTACTTTTTTTTTTTAGTGCATTTCAGAATTTAAATTCATAACAATTTCTTATTATTTTTATAATTTGCAATTATTTTTTTATTTTTTTAGTAAAACTGTACGTTTGTTTGGTATTTATGTATAGGTTACATTTTTATTTGTGTTTTAAGAATAAATAACTATACTGTACTTATTATTAATATTATTATTATTATTATTATATAAATATTGCCATCAATGTTACCATGTTTTAGAGAATTTCATTCTTAGAATTTTTTATTATTTTTATACTTTGCAATTAATATAAGCCAAGGTTCATTCAGATTTTCCCCCCAAAGTGGAAAATGTCATTACCATCACACATAATTACCCACATACTCTATATCAAACTTGAAGGCCAGATTTCCAGGACATGACCCCTGCAAGACCTTCACAGACCCCCCCCAGGGGAAACCCTGCTACAGAGAAGTATTAAGAAGCTTAAAGAAATAATCAAGGTTCAAGTGCTTTACACAAGGCATGAGAACAGGTTGAAATAATGTGATAATTCATAAAATATTTAAATGCTCAATATCATTCCAATCAGACTATTGATCTGTGTTTGCTTGTTATGACATACAAAAGTTAAGAACCCTGGAATTTGTGCGTTAAGCGTGTAATACCAGCACAAAGCCTAGTGCAAACTTGAGTTGGGAGGTGGAAACAAGCGGGGCTTACCAGGATAGCGCTGCTTAGTGCAGTCACAAGACCCGACCATCCATGAACAAAAACATCCAGGCGTTAATTTCACAGCTCAGCTACATTTAAGCAAGTATATTTGGATATATGGATAATTGAGGTTCCCTATCATTTCCCTGGGGGTACATGGCGCGATGGATATCTCCAAGAACATTTACGCGTGCAGCCCTCTACCAGCTATGAATCTTGTAATAAATCGCAGACAGGAGTTTTGAGACACTTTTTATAGTTATCTGAACTTCTGTGATGGATTTGAAACAAAAGGAGGGGCGAATGTCAAAGGAACTGACCACGAGTTGAGGGGGGGGAAACCTAAGGGAAAGATGTCTACATTTGCCACCCACCCGAAATCGATTGTATTACATTCAAGAAGCTTCGCACTGGACGTATAAAAACAAGACGCATGTTCTCAAGAAAGACACGAGACAACAGGAACTGTTGGAAGATATATTTTTCTCTGACAACTTTGCGTGCACATCATTAGCGGCAGAAGCACCTACCAATATATAATCGCGTAAGTTTCTATTTATGTTATGCTTATGTGAGTACATACTTTATCATTACAGTGAATTGATTATTTTTATGATTTCGAAAAGTTTAAACATGTAGACAGTACAGAATAGTTGGATTTAGGTCATTTCATTTACATATAGGCACCATTTTATTATTTATTTATTTATGTAGTTTTACCTTTATTTGCCGTAAGTATAGAGTTTAGACAGGTCTAGACTTTTAGGTCGGACTCGAATCTGGATGTAATATGTACTGCATAAACACAGGACCACTGCGCAACTGCTCTGACATCTGCGTATTTTACGCACGGTCAACTTTTAGTACGAGGATATAATGACTATGTTTGCTTGTTTTGTTCGTTTATCAGGCTGGAAAGCCATGCGGGCTGAGAAGAGATGGCACATATTATTGAGTATGATTCTTTTGCTCATTACCTCCAGCCAGTGCATGGACAGCAAGGAGGTAAAGGAGTCGGAAAGGAAAACTCTGCTTAACCTAATCCTGCAAGTGATCGGCGACAAGCCCGCGTCCAGGCGCGTCACCAGTGGCCTCTACTCTGTATCTCAAGATGTGAAGTTTTCGTCTCGTGAAAAGACTGCACAATTGTCCAAGTGGGACAACAGCAGACCAATAGGTAAGCTGATTCGAGATCAGGTGATGATACAACAGTAATCCTGGGCATTAACTCCTTCCTGTTTTTTTTTTTTTGCTTTAATCACTTATTGCATGGACAGCTGTTCATATTTTGCCTTACATACACTTGAATGAATTGCAAAGACAGTAACATAACCTGTATTCTTTGAATCATTTTGAAAAGTTCAGTAAAAAAAAGACATGAAATTGGATTAAAGGACACTATTTTGATCTGCAGAGGGTAGTAAAATGAATGCTTATGTCTTGTTAGACAGATCACATAATGCTGAAATCATCTGTGTAGATCTAAGGACTGCTCATAGACAAGTTTAAAAGCTTGAGAATTTGTGATGCTGGTTGTCATGTAATGGTGTGTGCTGATGATCTGCACTTTGTGAGTAATGACTTGGTTAACTGGTTAATTAATACGTTTTTAAAAAATCATGTGATTCATCAACCTGACCACACTAAAAAAAGAAATTATTCCCACTTGCACATTATATCTACACTGTGTAGGCAGACTTTTCCATGTGTCTCACACATATAACATTTGAAATAGGCCTATGACTTTTTAGTACTTTTTGATGCTAAGTAGGCCTAGTCTTTACTTATTTATAATTACTGTTATAATGTTATATTCCCCAGTCCCCTAGCATATGTTGCTTGTGATAACTTAAAAACATGTTGTGCTTGTGCAGTCACATTCTACCTCTGTATACCAACAAGAATGGATTGTTTCAAACAAAAGCCAGATGCATGTCCATCTCTGTTCATTACTTTCTTGCTTTCTGAGACACCATTAATAGATGAGCCCTCCATAATAGATAAGAGCCCCATCTACATCTGTACTGGTTAACATGGTCATTGAGTCTTGAGTCAACTTGAGTCTCATGTTAATACAGCAAATATAGCAGAATTATGTGAAGATGAATATATATAAATGCATTTCATTGAAATATCTTTCGCTGAACCCAATGAACATTACTTGTACATTTAAATGTTATGTACTTGATATAGTTCATGCTGGAATAATAATACTTGCTTATTGGTGTAATTTTCCAAAGAGTGTTAACATTTGTGTTCAATTAAATATGTGTTGTTTAACAGCAACTACTGAATGTTCCATGTCTAGAATCTGACCCGTGTTTTGATGTGTTCAGAGCTATTTTAGCATTTCTGTTACTCTTGGGAATAGTTCATTATACTCAAATACTGACAAAAAAGTTGTTGTGCTATTACGTGGTTTCTTCGCTGCTGTGACACCCCCATTAATTAATTTGACTAAAACAAATTTCATGAAATTTTGACAGTGCCAGTGCAAGTTTTTCAGAATTCAGAATTTGCTATTTTAAATGCCATATCAAAAGAAAAGAACACTGATTGACGTGTGTTGTTATACAGAAATCATGTGCCAAATTTTTTTTTACACCCATAAACATCTGCTATTGCTGATCTGGATGACCTTTGACTGAGTTTACTGCCTTTAAAGTTTTGCAATGAAAGTGATTTTAATCCAGTGAAAACATGCAAGTTTTGAAAACTGAGTTGATCATGGACCTTTATATAATCAAAACAATCAACACACTGTACTGTACTGTACCCTTCTGAACAGAACAGCCCATTAGTATAGGCATTTAGTCATCTTATGTAAGACTCAGGTGTGACGACACGCGTATAGACCCGGAATTATATTGACAGGTGTTTGATAGTGCATTATCTCTTCGATTCTCTTATTAAAATTGGAAAAGATTAGCCCACAGTTGAAGGATCAGTGTAGGCATCAAAAATGTAGGAAGTCACTATATTTTGAATGAAAGAGGAACTCATTCATAAAGCATTGTTGGTTATCCTACATTCTGAGGCAGGTTAAAATTAGCTGCTGCATGGATTTGTGGACCTGACATTGATAGGCATTACAACTTTGCATGCAATAATCACCTTACTCCGATAGGCTGGAACTGATATGGTCTACATGTGGGGATGGCGTCCCAGGGTCGGGCGGGCCACAGATTGTACATAATTAGCAAGGACCCCAAGCCTCTAGCAGATTTACTGAGTGCTGGATTATCAGTCTGGGATTGCATTTTACATCTATGCTGTAAATGGCTGTCCGTCTTTCTTACGTCAATCAATTAGTCACCAGAGTCAAACATATGGCATATATGACTGTAATCAGTTATATCATCGTCATGTGGAAGTTTTCCAAGAGGTTGTTGCTGCAAGCATTTATGAGTTTGAGATCTGACAGACTATTAACAGTATTTACAAGACTATTAACAAACTGTCTGTAACTTCATCATTAATTTTGGGCTGATGCACACCGAAGTCATGTTTTCAGTTTTGCAAAACTTTCGGGGAGGTCGTCAACAAAACAAATGGTTTATGAAGAATGTCTTCATTAAATTTACTAATAATAGAAGTCAGTGGTACGTCCCTATATAGATAGCTAAGTAAGAAGACTTGTACAATGACTTCATGCCATGTGTTAGACAGTGTATTCGGTGACTAAACTGGATGCAAGCTGATGACATAATCATTCCCAGACTAAATAGTTATATTGTAAACGGTTATATTGTACAAAGTTGTCTCTTTGTAATATTTCATTTTTTTAATACTCACCATTAACTTAAAACAGAAATCTCAGTGTTTTACATACCGGCAATAATTTTCAGTTGAAGTTGTGATGAATATCAAACATATTTTATAGTTGCCACTTGGCAGAGACTTTGGGTTTTTTAACTCCTTAAACACTTACCCAAGGGGATACTTGAGTAGTTTCAGTTTTGTTTTGTATATATATATATATATTACATATATTTTACACGATTATATTACACGATTAATCGCATCCAAAATAAAAGTTGTTGTTTACATAATATTTACATTAATGAAACACAGTTCCATATTTTTTAAGAAAAGAAAAACATTTTGATTTGGATGTCACAAATTATAGTGGAATATCTAATAATATATGCAGACAGAGACAGATTTCTCTATTAAAATACAATGCTCTTTCCTGTTTTCATCCATCAAATGTCTCCGATCCAACCAACCTCAAGGTAAATGCAATAACAGCTTCTATGTTTCAAACTGCTTCAGTTTGAGAGGAAGCTATGGTTAGTCTGTTTTGTTTTCCCACAGTATAAATTGCCTATTTCAGTTTAATTCAAATTGCAAATTAATATCCAGTATTATACGAGTTAAAAGAACACATTTGAAGTTAAAAGAATCTATTTGATATCGATGAAGGGGTATATTTACTAGTTTTGAGCCTTATTAATTAGGCTGGGGTGGTACATAAGGCAAAAACATTAACACTGTTTTTTTTGTCTGTCTGTTTCAGAGATTGTCCCAAGAGACATAAGCATGAAAGGCAAATTTATAGAACATTTTACAGGTAAACAAAAACCTATTTCAATACGTTTCATCTTTCTTGTAGTATTACATTTTTCAAGCAGCCCTCTAGATGAGGTCTAGATGTGTGGCTATGTATCCTATGTTCAGAATAACTACTCTTACTGTTGCTGCAGTGTATAATATGTATACAGTGTGTGCACAGTGTGAGGATTTTATTTTTCTTATGACCTGCTACATTTGCCATGTTTACTTTGTTGAATATTGTATCCTACAATGCAGTGCATTCAATCTGGCCTTCCATTTCTGGTGTCAGGAATGAAACAGAAGTAATATCTCTTTATTGACTCATTATTTGATTTGACGGCCAAAAATAAAATCCATTTTTACACAAAACTGGATTACAAAAACTCCAAGATAATAACCAGACGCCATTCATTGACTCGCATGCAACATGTAACTTGATGAGGTCATGTGACAAATGCAGACAGGTCATGTGACAAAAATGTAGCATTCTGTTTAAAAGGATGATTGCGGATTAAGACCAACTGTTTCACTTGCTATTTTTAAAAAGTAGTATGCAATATACTGTGCAGTACTCAGTATCCGTTCTGAATACATCCTCTGTTTTCATTCTCATTATAGGCATATTTTTAAATCTGTCTCATTAGAAATTAGCAGTTTTCGTCCTGTAAAACATAAAGCCAGTCAAATAAGTTAAGCCTGCAGTAGGTGAACTTAGGTAAAGTGTTTTTACCGCCCGGTTGTGAAATACACTTTGTACTCCAGCCAAATGTTGTTAGGAAAAGCACATTTAAGATGATTATTCATTGCAGAATCTTTTTTCACCTACGATAATTAGTGTGAAAATTTGTTATCCAGAAGCTCATACAATGAAACTTTGTAAGAGCTTTGCCAGAATCAGAATCATTAAGTCTCTGCCCTTGTGATGGCATGTCAAGTGTTAGCATGTGCTTAGTCTCCTTCCGGGTTTCTGCACAAGTGAAAAAATAACTCAGTGACAGCACCTTCAGCTAACTTTACCATCTTCTTTGTACAAGTTTGTGAGATTAGGCATAATGCTTAAGTAGACATTTTGAAATTTAAAGCTAAATTATTTCATTCACCAGAGTAATTAATCTGACTATAACCTATAACCTTATCATAACTGAAACTTTTTTTTCAAGCAGGACCAGTCAAGTTTCCATCTGAATGCAGGACACATTTCCATAGAATTTATCACAATACAAGGGAATGTTCCAGACCAACATGTACGTATACATATATCTTTAACTAAGAAATATTTCACCAAAAAATGAAAATGTTCATCATTTACCCTCATGTCATCATCTGTATGGTTTTTCTGCTGTGGAACACAAAAGAAGATATTTTGAAAAATGTTTCCATGTTTCTTTGTCCATACAATGAAGGTAAATGGGGTCCAATGTTGTTTGTACCCCAATGTTCTTTAAATATATTTTGTTTTTATATCTTTTTTTTTTTAGAATAAATGATGACAGAATCTTCATTTTGGCATGAAAATGTTTGAAATGAAGGCATGAAATGTTTACCTGCAAATTCAAATTAGAATTCTGTTATTATGATCTTAATTGATTTTGTATTATGCTGCTTATATGTGTGTGCGTTTATTTTATAGAGACTTTAGAAATGCTGCCTATGTTTCTATTTTTCTGAAATAAAAAATAACCCACAGTTTTGACAGGGCGTTACACCGCAACAAAAATGCTCCTCCACCCTCATGGTCCTCATGGACTTCATAGTGTTCAGGAGAAGTTTAGAGTTTTCCATTAAATAACGCTTATCTAATGGCCCAGCTAAAGTGTTACTCTGTATAGAGAGCATAAATGTCGAAACGAATCAAGTCTCCTTTTCTTCAACTGTACTACATTTTATATTTCACTAAATAAAAGACAATAGTTTCCCAAAGTGATGATCAGATTTATATTTTGGGTCACAACTGATGCCTATTTCCTCTAGACATTGGCCGTTTAAGTGGTTTGTTTTATATTTCTTGAGTGAAAACACTTGTGTGTTAGTGGTCAGCGATGTTTTGTGAACTTGCTCCACGACCCTCCTCTGTGGTTCTCCGTAGAGAAAGAAGAGTTGTGAAATTCAGCCTTAGATACTGTGGATATTTATTGTCTAAAGCAGGATCTATGAATTATTGCAAGTAGAAGTAAAGAAAGTGCAGCATGTGTATACCAATGAGATATTATTTTTATACAGTGAGCTTTGTAAATAAGTTCATGCAAAACTGACCAGTTGTATTTGAGGACTTGGCAGCCATGAGGAACACTGGAAATGGCAAAGGCATAATAATTCAAACCTAAATTAGAGTTTCTGTCTTGCAGAGCATTTTTATAACTTAAATGTTCCCTAAACTGCAGTAAACTTGAAACATGATAAGTGTCATGTATGGTAACAGTGAATCCAAAGCCGTTTCATGCCATATACTTTCAAGATACTTTGTAGTGTTTGAGTTCTGTTTTGACATTGTCACTTTTAAATGGGAGGGAGGGAAACGTGGCAGTACCTTCAGAGAAAATGACAGCAACGGTGCTTGGAACAGGACAGCAATGGGATGTTCAGACTTCACAAACACCATTAAGGGTGGAAGCATGTGGCGCTTGAACCCACACAGTCATTTTAGGCCATCAAGTACATTACTGGAGCCGAGATGAAGCTATTTACAGGGATCCATCTAACCCTTAGCCATGTTCATACTCTATACGTCACCCCGTGATGGCATGAGAGCTCCACTTAAAACTGAATTTCATCAGTGCGTTTGAAGTGGTGATGTTTGCTTCATGTCACAACTCGAGCCAGAGCGTCAGTGTCTGTTTAACATTCTGAAAGTAAAAAAATTCCTTGTTTTCATTTTCTTTTTCTTGTCCCTGACAGATTTTAAAAGATGTGCACGATTGCTAACAAGACTAGCTATGAGTCCCCTTTGCACACAGTCATAGAAACAGCATGTAAGTACAAATCTGTTTTTAACTATTTGGCTATTTGTAAGCAATTTTATTGTTTTTATGTGGAGTGCCTTTTGTTCTATACATCAAAACCTGTTAAATTTCTTACTTCCATTTAATTTTCATAAAAAAAATGTATATATAAAAAGTAATAGAAAATATCAAAATAAAATAATATAGTATACTATATAATAATATTCAAACACATATATGAACACATGTAAATATGAGTATTTATATTGTTATTATGTGCATATTTGTTATGTGTATGTGTGTATTTATTATAATTTTCTGAAACAAGACAACTGCAAGATTTGTAACATGATAGCCGAGCCTGCTCCTGGTTACTGTTGGGAAAGTTTTGCATGTTTCTTTAACTGAAACCTTACAAGAAATATTGAGTAAGATATAATGTCAGTTTAATCATGGCCATCTGGTACATTCTAAGGCATGCAGTTAATGCACGGTTCACACAGGCAGAAAAGAATTTCCAAGAAATTCCATTTCTAAATTTGCATTGTAACACGCATGCAACTAGGAACCAATCATTTTTGAAGTAATTATACACTAAGTGATGTAACAAAGTCTTCCTAGAGTCCATGTTCTGGCAATTAAAATTTAAATGTATAATGCCTTAAAGAAACTGATTTTGACTTAAGATTTTCGTCTTTATGTCTGTATAATTGATAAAAAAGCAGTGCACACGCTTGGATAGCAGACTTTTCCTGTCTTGTGTTATTTTTCCTTTTTGCCAAGTTGCTATTGCTTAATGCAATTTTTTCTGATAGATTATACAATTGAATAATTGTATATTAGATTGTGTAATAAAATGATTAAATAACTATCTTGGCAAGTCAATCAGAGCTCAATCAGAGTTAAAGAATCAAACATTATTCATTTAAAACATACTCAGAATTGTTCACCACAAAACTGTGATGCTGGAATTAGTCTGTGCTGTGACATCATCTGCTGGAATGAGACATTCAAAGAACCTGTTAGTGAAAGATGAAAGAATCCATTACCAATCTGAATGTCAAATGATGGGGCTGGTGAATTATGGTGGCTTTATTAGGTTGCTCAGACTGGTTTCCCTCTGAATCAATTAGAAATTGTTAAATTGTCTTTTATGATGTGAATAAGTGATTTCCATTGAAGTGGAGAGAAATTAATTCAAGTCTGTTTCTGTGTAAGACAGGTTGAGTTGCTGGGACTTAATTTTGTATGCTGTCTTTCTCATACTTTTTTCTAACTGTAACCGAATCCTAAAAGTATTGATTTAAAATATAAAGGAAATATAATATGATTAAATATTAACACATTTCTGTTAAATTCTCTATGCCTCACAGGTCCTGAGGATATAAAAGAAGAAACTCCAGAGATGTTGGAGTAAATTATTATTTCCAAGGAAGTGCCTTCAAATCACTGCAATTAACTGACATTTTTTTCATTTATGTCATTTCCATTTCCAAAGTATGCTTGTTCTTTAATAATAATAATTTTTTTTTTGCTTTTTATCATAATTTATGTTTGTTTTAAAATGTTCTTAAAATATAGTTTTGTTTAATAGCTTTGCTTTTTCTATTATGAGTTCTAAAGAAAGTATTATTTGCAGCCAATTATTTATTTAAATGATATGTAAATATTCAGTCCTGATTACATTTGAATATATCTCATTAAGCCACCATTACTCTTACATATATTTCTGTTCCAAATATATTATTTCAAATAAAAATATTTTATTTCATTCCTTACACTTAAAAAAAAAGATTGTGTATATGAAAGTTTCTTACCATGCTGTCATTTCCATGATATCTATTGGCACTTATAGAAATTCGAATGGAGAATTATTTCGAATTGCAAAAACATATTGTTTGATAACAATGGTAATATTGCACTGATGCTTTGAAAGAATAAAAACATTCAAGCACAGTATTTGATTTCCTGTTTTTTTTTTTTTTTCCTTTTTATTAATTAAAATTTTATTAAATTATTCATTATAAAACTGTTTGATCTGATGATATATTTCTCCAAAGCATTCCTGTGGCTGATAATAAATAATGTGAGCATGAAAACATCATATTTTGGGTCTCTTTTAGCCGATTTTGTTGGATGATTGATTGGGTCGTCAGCTATTATGAAATATGCTCCATTCCAGTAATTGAGCAGATTTCATAACAGCTGACAATCCATTTCTTCTGTATCAGGGGGAACATAAGATCATAAATCTCTCACAGTATATCCCAACGGTTGGCACCAAGTCTCTGTCACCCTTAAATGTCTTGTTTGACTTAATTGCTTACATGCTTGTATAGTACTTCTTTATATGTGCTGTCATGCGTTTTGATTTGCAGCTTTATTTTTATTTTATTGTTTATTATTATTATTATTTAGAGTTAAGATCAGTTTGCAGTCATAGTTCTGTAATTGTTTATCAGGATTTCGAAAGCTGCTTATCTTGACTTTGTCTTGGATTAGAGTAATTTATCTGTTTGTTTTCGACAACTTTGCAGATACATCATCGCTACAGTGTGTCTTTTAGCACTGGAGTAAGATTACGTCTGAGAAATTCTTAAGAGAAAAGCACACAAACAAGAGTGGACCCTTTCAAATGAGCAAATAAACAGAGACTATTCACTCTTGGAGATCCTGTTCTCGTAATAGGAATGACAAACATTTTGTCTTCCCCTTCTGTTGGTTTTGCTAAAACAAATTAGATACATTTGAGATCAACTAAAACTGTGGCTTTATCTAGATCTCCATCATAATAAATATTTCCCTGATCTGATCTGGATGATTAATAACACAAACATGAAATATGGCCCTGAGCTGTGTTTAATTGTTGTTTGGAGTGTGACATAAACATATTAAAGCGGCCACTTGAAAGCTGCGCCAGAACTCACAGTGCTACAAGTTCTCACGCCATAATGTCTCTGAAAACTTATCACAATAATTAGTATGGTAAATGCATGACAGGATCTTGCTTATCAGACATATTTGTCTTTCATATTGTCTCTAGCTTGTTTAAAAGGGTCATACCATGCCTTATTTCTGTTCCCTGAGGTCCATTTATAATGTTAAGTTTACATTTTTTGAGTTTTTAATGACAATTTTCCACGGACCCTAGAATGATGTTAAAGGGGTCATATGATGCTTTTTTAAAGATCATTATTTTGTGTATTTGGTGTAACAGAATATGTTGACATGCTTTAATGTTCAAAAAACACATTATTTTTCAAATACTGTACATTATTGTAGGTCCTCTATGCCCCGCCTCTCTCAAACGCTTCGTTTTCTACAAAGTCCCTCCTTCCGACAAGCGCAGTCTGCTCTGATTGGCCAGCTGACTCAGTGCATTGTGATTGGCCGAACACCGCAAGCACTCGTCGGAAATGTAACGCCCCTTACCATAATGGCGAGCTTCATCTTTCAAAATAAATGTAAAGACAGTAAATAATGTCATTAGTTTTACCATCAGTTCAAGCCCGAAAGGGGAACAGAGTCGCGTGACAGACACAGTGATGAAGCTTGTATGTGTTTGCAGTACACAAGCCACGGTTAAGACAGCTGACTCCACTGTGATGTGACCCTGTCTCTCTCTCACACACACACACACGCGAGCGCGCGCACACACACACACACGATGCGCAAAACTCATTTGAACAGTCAATAGCAAATACTTAAACTAATAACAAAACAGTAGCTGATTCAGAAGCGTCAGATTGTCATAGCAAAGTCAGAATTACCTCCTCTCCTAGGTTCACGAAACGGTCGTCCATAAAATGCATTGCTGTTCTGTTGTAAGTAATCTTAATGCATCTACTTTCGGAAGGCCAAGTAAAGTGCTTTTGCTTTCGCCTAGAAACACACAGCGTCTCCCTGACATGGCTGCTTCAACACTAACTGCGGTTACTGAAACCACGCCTTCTTTCTTTGCGTGCACATTTGAGCGGCATTACGCAGATATTTTCACATAGTGAGGTAGATATGTGGGGCGTGTTAGAACGAGCCGTTTTAGGGGGGCGTGGCAGAGTCTTAACTTTGATAAAGAATATCTCTGGTTTTGAGACTTTAGTCTTTGCAACTTCAGGGATCTTATCTATGCACAATCAGCTTGTAACACTCCAAAGAGAAAGGAAAACTTGAAATCGCATCATATGACCCCTTTAAACGGATACATTTTTATATTACTTTTTTGGTTGCTGTGCCTTTAAGACTCCTATGTAAACACTGCTTTGCATGTGTAATGAGTAAAAGCAGACGTCATTGACATGTAGTGTGATTGTTCAAATGTATTCATATGACGCCAGAAAGTTTCTTTTTTTTTTTTTTGCAGATTAGTATCAACAGTCTTTTTTCATTTCAGAAGGAAGTTTTCAAATGGCAATCAAACGATCTAGATCAAAAGATTAGTTTGATTCTTCATGATATGACCCCTTTTAAGTGCTCTTAATAAACTAAAACCCATTTTGATGAATGTGTAGCCTACTCATGAACGTATTTTACGTCGTTGCGACCACAAGCTTTCTGTTAAAAATGGGATTCTCGCTCCAGTGCGCCACAGTGAAAATCTGGGAAAGTAATACCAGGAAATCATTTTCCTTCACCATTCATCATTGTTATCTCGTGTGACATGGTTTAAGTGTTTTTTTTTAGAGTCTTCTATGAAATAGCAGTTGGCTTTACTGGTCTAGAGGGAATATAAATCCTCAGACATAGCCTAGTTACTTTAAATGTCTGGCAACAAACAATTCAGCCACTACTAAAAAAAAACTTTTCAAATGCATCCCTCGCTAACCGACGGCTTATGTCGTAATTAAGACTCCGTCTGAAAGCATCAATACATCACTTCAGACTGAGATTATTGCGGAGTCAAAATGGCAGGTATTTTGGGCTTTCACAAACAGTCTAATTTGATTCTGACGCTATAAATAATGTGTATCCACCAGGGCCGTTACAGAGCCTTCTTCTCATCAGGTGGGCATAAACAATCTATCGTGATCGAAACGGGATATCACTTATCACAAAGACAAACAGCGGAGATTAAAGAACGAGACAGAAGACGCACAAGGGAGGATATGTGGGAGGGTTCTAACACAATTACACCTAAACACACAATCCTCCAGTTACCGGCAAGCTGTCCGGAGATAAGTCTAACAAAGGCATTCAAAATTTCACAATAGTACTGTTTTTACTGTATTTGATCAAATAAATGTAGCCTTAGTTAGCATAGAGGGATAAAAAAAAAAAATCTTACCAACCAACCAACCTATCTGTCTTTTCGCTGTTTATTTGTTTCTCTCTCTCTTTTCAGCAGACACCGTGAAGACTGCAAGAAAAAAAAGCACATTATGTTCAAAATATGCATTTCTCAGAGTCCTTTTTCAAGTCTCTCATGCAAATATCTGCTGATATGCAAGTGACCATGTGCGACAAATCAAATTCCAATGACATCACTATTAACAAATCACATTGTTCATGTAAAGTGATATAAAACATTATACACAAAATGCAACAAATTTAAAGATAAACTACCATGTGCGCCCTCTTAGACCATGCAGATAAAGGAATTCTTTTTCAGACAGTATATTGTTGTTTCTCAGCATCCATGATAGTTCGACCCATGCCATGGTTCCTCGCTCAACTCAACCTGGACTTGTGACCTGTTACACTTCAATGGTAAATCTTTCTTAAAGAACCCTAACTTTAAACATTTTCAAGGGAGCGCATTCTCTAGTTATTACCTTCTGAATATCACATTCATACATTTTAGTCAAATATTTTTAAACAATGAATGAACTCAAATGTGCATGAATTTATAACAGAAACATATACACATCTCTGTGAAAACATGTCTTTGACAGTTACACATACAAAACGAGAAAAAAAACTCAACTGAACTCTTGTGGTCTAACAACTACTGCACTCTAAATAATGATAATAGAAAGCAGTCTGACATAAAAATGAATCTCTTTAGGAAAAGGATGAGGAAAGGATGCTTGTACTGAAATGAAACATGACGTACTCCATAACTTTGCCTCTGAGGCAACATTCTGCAAAGTAAACATTTTAATCCGATTAGATGATCCAGAGGGGCCCTGTCCTGTTATTTATAGCTGATTCCATATTCTTTTTAAACCCGCACATCTCATTCTGAAAGACCCGTGATCTATTTTGTGTGGTCTTGCGATTTATGGTTCATACATCACTGAGAGGGGGCAGGGCCAAGCTTTGTGTTTGCCAGTTTATGACTAACACCAATTTGTGAAGAAATACAAAACATGAATATGAATTAGCCGACATTCAAATCAATATCACCCAGACATGACATGTGAAGTAGAAGATCTTACAAACATGCTGTATCTTAATTAATTCAGCACTTAGTTGCCATTCAGTGGTATTAGCATTTAGACTCTTTTTGATGCCTCAGGTTTTATTGATCCCAAAGTGCATGCACATGACAACAGAAAAAAAAAAAGCTTTTCTCCCAGGACATGTTATTTGTCAGGTTTCCAAATCTTTCTTTCCTCCTTCCTGACACGTCACACGGGAATCTTTCACCACCTCCACTCATTTTGTGCCTGTTGGCTTGTGATACTCAGGCATTAATGAAAAGAGACAGGTGATGTCAGTATTCTTCATCCATGAAGACATAATGGCAACAAGGCAAGTTTGGGAGCAAACTCTTAACACTAAATATATCCACCTTATTTTGCAACACGGAAGTAAGCAATTTTCTATGAAGTCCTCCATTGACAGGAAGCAACGTCAGAGCAGCACAGCGGCTAACTAGATTCCTTACCGCTTCCAAATGATTTCAATCGAGTAATATATCCCCATGGTGGGTTAACGACCGATACTTTCTGTATTTATGACATCACCATGTGTGGGTGGAAATTGTTCCATTATCAGGGCCCTAAAAATAAAACACCAGATGGCCCTTATAAAATGATTGGGAGCCTCGGATAGGAGACTCGCGTATGATAACATCAGGACCGTTGTCTGAGATGTCAGTCTGTACAGATTATTAACGTTGCTATGTTGCAGTTGAGCACAAAATTCAAAAAGTGTAGAGAAAAGAAAGTGAACACGAACTGTCATTGTCAAACAAATCACTGCTAATTATTATTTTGTTTTTACTTTCATTTGTTGATTGAAATTGGATTCATGACACAACAGAGGCACCTTGAGGACAGTTTGAGTACTGTGATACACACACACTGACTGAACTCAGTCACTGATTTATATTTGTCAGTCAGTAAGGACACTAGATCGTTCCTTCAGACATAACTGTTTATGAGTTTTATTTGTAAGAGGAAAATATATTTGCACTTTCAGCTGCGGGGTGGAATCTAATTGTAAGTTCCAGAGCGATATGTTGGCGTGGTATGGCAAGCCGTTTTGACTTTTATTAATTCTCAGGATATGAATTCTTCATATCAACAATTCAATTTTTACTAGTTAAAATGTTAATTCTTGATATCAGTAAATGCATTTCAACATGTTACATTTGTTATTTCTGATATCTGAAAATGCATTTCTGATATGAATATAATTTCTGATATGTGAAATTGGAATTTCAACTAGTAAGAAATCAATTCCTGATATCAACAATTAAATTTGAATGGTAGCCTATGGTGACATTTAACTACTGAAAATACAATTACAGATATCAAGAATTATAATTTTTACTAGTTGAATGAATAAAAGTCAATACGGCTTGCCTATTGCTATTCCCTGGACAATATCAAGAATAATATTTTTTACTAGTAGAAATTTAATTGCTGATATCAAGAATTCAATTTCTGCTAGTGATGATGTCATTGTTGATATCAAGAATTAACATTGTTACTAGTGGAAATGTAATTGCTGATATCAAAAATAGCAGTTGTTACTAGTAGAAATCTAATTCCTGATATCAAGAATTAACATTTTAACTAGTAAAAATTGAATTGTTGATATCAAGAATTCATATCCTGAGAATGAATAAAAGTCAGAACGGCTTGCCATAGGCGTGGAGTGATGCAATTTTAGCTGTGAGGAAGGAAAAGACAGATCAAAGTGAATGAGTTAGTGATCAGAGTCAGATGTTTTAAAAGTATGATATACTTTTGCCAGGAAATACTTCCTTTCAAATGCATGTCTGTTTATAAGATCTGGGATGTTTGTGTTGCAATATACACTTGATTTGTGGAAAAACAACGCAATATTTTTGTTTACTTTGGAGTTATCGGAGTTCCACTATGCTGTAAGCATATCTCTAATTCGTACAAATATAGCATCAAAACTCACATAATCAGCTCTTAATCAGGCTCTAACCTCATCCCAAAATCATAGCTAACATGTTGGCTCCAACTATGAGACCCTGAGTGATGACTGGGGTTTTGGTTAGTCCACAACTGAGCACCAACCAGAACTACTACCAAGAAAGCCTAGCTATTCAGCCCTATTTAGTGCCAAAGGTGGTAGTTATGTGCTCCTGTGGGCATTTGAACACATTTAATGCGAGTCATCAACCATTTCAATCTGTTTTTGCAGGTTTGCAATTAAACCTTCTGTATTTTATCACTAAAATTGTTTTTGTAATGACTTAATATGATTAATGATCAAGAAAACATCTTGTAACGGGAGTTACTGTTCATCAACTAATGCTATCAAATAATGTTCTACACTTTATCATGTTCTTTTGCATGTGCACAAATGACCATTGTTCAGTCCAGTTTGTTACTACAGGGCTGTGATTATTTCATAGGATGGTAACATTTGTAGTCAGTTGCTTTTTTTATATACATCACTATTAATTAAAAATTACACTCCTAAATAACAGTGACTAAGTGTATAAACATGATAACATTACAAGGAGAGAAATACTACACCAGATGTTCCATGTAAAAATAAATGATCAAACATTGAGAGTACACTGTCCTCTAATGCCATAAACAGAATGTAGAGAGCTCTTAAAATACATTGGCATAACCCATTGATCCAATACAAAGAAGATTTGATATCTGAAATGCATTTCTTTGACATTTTAATGAGTTAAAGAGTCATCTCCATGCAAAACACTAATCAGGGTCCATCCTTTTGGGACAGACTGCAACAAAAGCATTCTTTGCACAAAATGACACTGTATATCGTCTTCAGAAAATTTTTTCTTGCACACAGTTAAAGGTATAGTTCACCCAAAAATGAAAATTTACTTACCCTCATGTCATTCCAAAACTGTATGACTTTCTTCTGTGGAATATACAAGTTTTTTTTTTTTTGGTCCGTAATTTAATGGTCATCAAAACTGTTTGGTTACCAACATTCTTCAAAATGTCTTCTTTTGTGTTCCTCAGAAGAAAATAAGTCTTACAAGTTTGAGGGTGAGTAAACGATGACAGATTTTCATTTTTGAGCGAACTATCCCTTTAATTATTAGAGAGTGAACAATGCCAATTATTTACAATTCGCAAGTCATATTCTCTCTAATTCATTTAATCATGATTTGAATAAAGTAAAAAAAAAAAGTGTCAAAGCATGACAGTTCCTAATGCCATACTGTCAATATAACACTATGAGAGACAAAGTGATAGCAAACAATTGTGTAAAACAAGCAAAATGGGCAGTAGAATGATGAAAATAATATAAATATATATAGAATGGCAGCAATCATAAAAGACAAAATACATACAAAACGCATGCATTTTTAAATATAAAACCTAACTGAAATTTAGGTCCACATAAAACCAACCGGGGTCAAATAGTCAAAGAATGGGATCTGTATTATTCCAGCTGACCACTGCATTTTGCCATCTGTAAGACATATTTGAAGCATTAATATGACTACATGTCTTTATTGCACAATATCAAAATGACATGTTATAGGAAATATTCTGATAAACGAGAGATACACCTCTAAGCAGTGATGAAATAAGAGACTTACTTGGTCCTGATGCAGAGCTCCAGTGGAGGAATGAGATCACTGTCTGCGTTGTCATTCTGAGCCGCACCAGCAGCACAATGTAGATCTGTTCAGAGACACAAAACACACAAGACCTTTTAATACTGACTTATTATAAACCCTGATTACAAAGCAAGTGTGCAAAGGTTGTGTTTATTACAAATCCTATGTATAATAAAATCAGTGTTTGTTTTGTGTGTGTGTCCAGAAAAGCAATGACCCAAAGGAAAAGACTCACAGACTGTTAATCTAATTGGTTCCTGCTGGTTGGCCAGCCCATCATAATAGTACAAGTCAAACTCTTCCTCTCTGCAGTGATCAGTTGCCAGGTCTTCAGAGGGGCAAAAGAGCACACTGAAATGGCTCTCACTGCACACTACCCAAATTGGAAACTTGGGAGTTTTCAGGTGAGATCCAACCTTTAAAAAGAGAGAAATCGTGATATAAGAAATTTGGATTTAATATCTAAGTATATGTTAGAGTGTTTGAAGCCTCATTACCTTACATATATCATAGTGCTCAAATAAAGACAGCAGCCCAATGTTACAATGTGCTTTAATTCCCTTCAGAAGTGTAAAATTTCCATTTCCGGAATCAAGCTTCATTTCATCATCAAAGACGTTTGAAACTGCCTGTCCACAAAGCAAAAGATTGACCAATTCCTTAAGAAAAATGAAAGGGACAATATAAGACTTAATGACACTGTACACACTGGAGCTGTACAAAAATCAAACAACACTGTGACCAATAAGAGAACAATCAAATATGCTTTCATATGTGTATCAGGATATGGACTGTGAAGTGTTAATATGGCAAACCTGTGTGCAGTAGCCATGAGCTCCAATGAGAGTGGATGTTGGCACATCCATATCACTTTGTATACTAAATCACAAAAAAACGAATCGATTAGCTCTGTGAATATATGAAAGTAAACAGTCTGCACTGAGTTAAAGAGGTGGAAACTCACGTTGCAATAGTTCTGGAAAGAATGGCAGAGACAGTAAGCAGGATACAGCCAAAGGGGCCAGACTCAAACTAAAAGGAAGAAAGAAAACTGCTATTAATTGCCATCATCAATCACATAAAGAGCTATTAAACAGGTGATATATGCCTTAAAATGCTTCAAGACTATCACTGGATGTGCTTGGATACAAATCCTGCATATAACGTATATAACAAAACTTGCTTATAGCAAATTTAAATAATATAAATAATAAATATAAATAACAACAACATTATAAACATCAATACTAATATTATAAATATAAATACATAATTAACAGTATTATACATAATAAATCTTATATATTTCTATACTATTTTTGAAAATATATATTCTACAAGAATAGAAAAAATATCAAGTATACGGGATGTGTCATTTAAGCGCAGACTTACCTGTCTAATATGCTGCTCAAGAACTGAAGTGAGATCATCTAAGGTCTCCATAGTGACGTATGTTATCTATGTGGAATATGAAAAAAATCGATTAACAAAAGAGAAATATGTAGTCATCAAAAGATTAAGAAGCAATTAGAAGGCACTTTAAGGGTCAAAGAATGACCTTACCATTTCTAGAATACCATCTGATTTGTAGCGTCCAATTGGGGTGAACAGACTTCTTCCTGTGTTTCTGTGGGGGCAGGTCTTTTACGGTTGACAAATGAACAAGAGGTTTGTAATATAAGTAATAATTCTAAATGAGTGACACTTACATTGCGACTGTGGCTCTCTTCATATTCCCGGCTCTCCATAGTATGTCAGCCAAAGCCCGAGATAGACATTTTGTCCTTAAAATGTTTGATACCTCCAGTCTCCTGATGACATTAAAAAAAAATAAACAATTTGAGACGTCAATAAAATACAAATGTTACAATTTATAACCTAAAATATTTTCTGGTTTATGTATAAAAAATGCAAATAAATGTGAGATCAATAAGAGCTTTGAAAATTATAATGATATTAAAAAATATCTAATCTTTCAACAGAAAAATTGGCACAAATATGACTGATGCTTCATACTCACTCATCCAATGAGTCATTGCTCGATTCTTCAAACAGAAGCTTCTGTATAGCACAAGCCTGAACTGCTGCAAGAACTCCACAGGGTCCTCCCTGATAAAACAACCCCAGAAGATCTCATGATGCAAAGGTTTACAAACCAAAACTACAGTAAATCCTGAGGTTGTCTGGAGTACTGTACCTTCTTTTGGACAATCCCATACTTCAAACCAGGAGTATCTGAAAAGGTAAAATTCTGCTGTTTCCACTCCTCAGTGAAACAAGCCATAGGAGAACCAAAGATGATCTCCTTAAGAGCCTGAATTAGACATGAGAGCACAGATATCATATCAGACTGGGCTGATATCACAGATTATGGTTCGAGGAAGATAAAATGATAATGTACTTACAGTGGCAGTCATCTGGTCCATGGGAGTCTTGTCCAAACTAAGCATTGGTATGGTTGTTCTAGAAACATCACACAAGCTCTCCTCATTCTCTATGTCATCTGTAAAATTTGAAAAAGGATGGGAGGCATTTCAAAACAATAGAATTTTAAATAACAGATTGTTTTAAAGGGGTCATATGATGCCCATTTTCCACAAGTTGATATGATTCTTTAGGGTCTTAATGAAAAGTCTGTAACATAGTGTGGTTCAAATTTCTCAATGGTAGTGTAAAAACACATTTTTTTACCCTGTCAAAAATAGCTCTTTTCAGATCAAGCCGTTTTTGTAGCATTTCCCTTTAAATGTTAATGAGCTCTCCTGGCCCCGCCCCAAATGTTAATGAGCTCTGCTGTCCCCGCCCCTCTCTTCCAAGCTGCTCTCAGAGAGACTGTTTACTTTAGCCGCATTCATCATGACACTTGCTAATTAGCACATTATTAGGAAAGGCAATTTGCAAAGATTCATTACAAAACATTATACTCACTTCTTCTGTAGATGAGGCTCGATCATGAATGATTCGCGCGAACATAGACGCATTTAGGCAGATAGGGGGAGCATTCCCTTCAGAAACAAACAAAATCCACTGCGAGTTCAGCGGCTCAGATGTCAGGAGTAAATGACGACTGCTATGTTCATTATTACATCCAACAACAGAACACCTCAATCGCTTATAAATATTAAAAATTGACAGATGCACAAATATTGAATGTGGACAAAACAGCACTTCATTTATTTTAAAGCAATACAAAAGCTGCTAGCATATTCTGCAGTTGAACTGACTAGGATACAAAATGTAATCTGTTGAAGATTTTAGGTGCACTACCCAATCTCTCACTCTCAGGGTGAACAGCAAAGCTCTTGTGCGTGATTTCAGAAGGTGTTTGGGAAGGCACAATAACTTGTGACACACTGCTTTCAGATAACCTATGTAAAAGGTGTAATGTTTATTACTGTCAACAGATCTCGAAAGTCTCAAAGAAACGAATCCACTGGATTTTTGTAAATAAATAAATACCTTGGACTGTCACCCAACAGATTTTCCATACAATCTTCCTCTCTCTTAACATTCCCAGTCATGTCCATGGAAGAACTGGATATGGTTTGTTCCAATGGATGTGCTTGATTGTCACCATGTCGGCATCCTTTGGGTTTGCCACCTTCACTCATTCTGTCCTTCACGATTATCTCCAACATTGACTTCAAAGGATGTTCTTCAGCCTAAATACAAATGCATTTTGATGGCCTCTCTACTTTTTCAACATTCTTTATATTTTAAATACAGGTGTTGATCACTTTGAT
This sequence comes from Sinocyclocheilus rhinocerous, assembly GCF_001515625.1. Classification (NCBI taxonomy): domain Eukaryota; kingdom Metazoa; phylum Chordata; class Actinopteri; order Cypriniformes; family Cyprinidae; genus Sinocyclocheilus; species Sinocyclocheilus rhinocerous. Next base: position 138,198 of record NW_015625573.1, read on the forward strand.
ACCTTATTCTTTTTGTAAAGGCCCTCAAGGTGAAGTATTCTGCGTAGATCTGATCTGTTATTAATGCTTGAATTAGTTCGGGGAAGCTCTTCATCCATGCAAGCTATGGTTTTCTTCAGGCCCTGCAAGTACATTTCATCGTCCAACCAGAGCAATTTCTTTTTCATTTTTACATTTACAGAAGAAATCTACCTTTCAAACACACGATATGTATATCCTACTAAGTAAATATATTTAAAGATCACCTAAAATGCTGCTTTGAGTGGTAGTACAGGATAGTTAGCATGCATGGTAACTAGCAAGCCTTCCAAATAGAATATAAACTGAATGAAACTGATCTGTCACCCACCTTTCGACTGAGATATTCCCGTACTAGAGACGCGGAGACTTCCTCCACATCTTTTCCCATCATAGATCACAATAACAGCGGTAACGTTAAATATGGGAACAAGATAGCAAGTTGGCTAGTTCGATGTAAACAGCCCCAAACTTTTCACACACACATCGAATACTGTTTGGTCGGCATAAGTCATATGTTCATCTACACGAAGCTACTGCATGTTCAGCTCGGTATTTAAATGTTTTGTGAATTGACCGGGGGATAAATGAGATAAGGATAGCTGCAGAGGCTTGCTAACTAGCGGTCTAGCTTTTTGCCTTGTTGCTATAGTTACCACCAGACAGTTTTTGATAGCGTGTGCGGTGCGTGGATTAATGACACAGCTACGCCTCCCTGCGGATGCAACATGTATTAACGTTACTGTTACAGTTTGCAAAAAAAAAAAAATAGTTTTGATGCGTTTGTGTTGGCACAAGCGAGTACAAAATACAATTTTGTAGTATTCTGGTTGGAGAGTATTCTGTTTAGGTGGCAGGTATGGAGAGGACTGCTTTTTATATTAATAATTTAGAATAATAAACCATCAAGACGCATCTATCTTAATGTTAAGTGACCTACTTAATCGGAAGATGTTCAGAGTAGCATTCTGAAAAGGAAAGTTGTGTCAGATATGGTAAAATTTATGAAAATACACTGAAAATGTCTAGCAGAAAGGGCTCCAATGAGTAAAGAAGTCTTGTTTGTTCACTTAAAATCAAATATATGTCCATTTGAGCTGCTTGATAAGAGTGGTGTGATAAGAGTGGTCTGTTATGAGAAGGGAAAAATGATTTGCCAAGCACATTTCATAAGCTTTGTCTATTGCAAATGTTCTATTTTTATTTTATGTTTTGTCTAATGTTATGTGATTTGGGGCCTTCAAGCTTTTAAAAGATTTTTGATAATTTTTCTTTTATTATTTTGGGCAAGCTAACATGTCTTAAGAAACATTGCTTTTCTAGTTAAAATTATGTTTTTTGTTCAATTTGAATTCATTTTCTTTATACTTACATTCAAATTCAAATTAGCAATAACTAATAACTAAAAAAAATAGCATATTTACAGACAATCATGCATTTTATTCGATTTGAATCTGTAATCAGATGATTCCATCAGGCCACGTCTGCAACTAATGACTTTATTTAAAATCATATATCATTTATATTATCATTATCATTAAAATCATGTATCATTTATATTATCATATAAATAAAGGTGTTAGTTCATAAAACAGACAACATCATTTCAGTGTCATGAATTTTATTATAATTTTGTACATTACACAAATATTCTGCCTAAAACCTAAAATCACCTCTTGCTAACCTACATACACTGTCCAAACATTTCACTTACTCACTACACTTTAACATAGAAACATCTGGCGTTATGAAAGCTCTATGTGTACATTTTTATTCAAAACTTTAAATACTCCGATCACAATGTGGAAAAACAATCTGAGTCTGAACAGAGGTGCTTATAGGAATTTAACAAAGGAAATGCAACCACAGCCCCTTTACAGATACTGAATCAAACTCTCAAGTAACGTCTCATTCATTCGATTACATGAGCATGAAATCCTTCCTCAGTGACATAGTGGGTATATTTTGAACATGCTCAACTGTATTTAATTAACTGGATTTCTTTTCAGCTACGCTATGTATTTATGCTAGAAGATGGGAATAGTATCTGTGTTTTGGCACAAATTCATCCCAAATATGGATTTATTTTGTTGTTTTGTTAACCGCGAGTGCAGCATCTAATGTAAACAACAGATTGCACTTCATCATTGAGCATATCTTCAGGAGGAATGGCAAAAATAAAAAAACGAGAGAGATAAATATCGCTCCTTCCTCCTCGGTTTTTGGCCCTACCTTCAGAAATGAACTTTTATCAAAAAGAAAATAATAAAAGTCTGGGAAAGTTCCAGAGAAGGAGAGCATCAGTAGTCCTCAGCTGGAAAGAGAAAGACAAGGAGACAGAGAGACACAGATTAACAAGAAGAAGAAGAACCGAGCGGAAGCCGAGTGTGCAGTCCGTTCGAGGTTAGTGACGCCATAAGAAATCTCAGCATGCAGGTGGTTAGTGGAGATGGAGGGCGGCTTACTTTCAATCGTGAGAATGCAGGTGCTGGCGGCAGTTCCTCGGCTGTTGACGGCTTTGCACATGTACTCTCCTTCGTCTTCGGGGAACGTTTCTGGCAAGTACAAGCAGTAGGTCTCGCCTCTCTCAATGTACTGATAATCTTCAGAGTCCGGCAGCAGCTCACCCTCAAACCACCAGGTGACCTCTGGTTTGGGTTCTCCTGTTATCTTCACTGTGAACCGCACAGGCTCTGCGTCGACCACCGACTGGTTCTTCAGGGGCTTTTTAAACCACGGAGCGCCCGACCTGGCATGGTCCTCTTCATCCTCATAGGCGGCGGAGCCGTTAATGATGCTACCCTCTTCCTCCTCCTCTTCTTCCCTTTTCTAACAAGACACATGACAAAGTGTTTCACACTCGGAAAACACAGCAAAACAACAGAAATCACATGCATGCAGCTCTGTCATGCATTAGTGTTGAGATCAGTCCACCATTTAGCTCTTAAACAAAGCAGCCCAGGAGAGGTTTACTTTTTGGAGAGCAGCGTCAATTTCCTGTTGTTCAAATTGCATCCTCTGTAATTTCTGCTCTTCGATCTTCCTCTTCTGCTCATCTTCTCTGGCCTTGGCCATTTGTTCGAATCGCGCACGCATGTCCACTTTCTGTCTGAACGGGACGTCCTCTGCTTTAGCTGGAGTTGTTTTGTCCTCATCTTCATCCTGTGAAAGAAATGAGCAAAATTCCTCATTTCAAAGTTCTTGAGCTGGAATGAAAATATGAGAAATTCCCTCGTTCTTTTACCTCCTGACAGCGCTCTGCCTCTCTCTCCTTGATTTTCTCGTCAATTTCTTTCCTTCTTGCCCGTGCCTCATCGATCTTCTTCTGGATCTCCTCCTCTGTGAGCTGCTTGATCTTCTCAAACTTAGATTTCAGGGTTTTGGCCTGGATGGAGCCGGTTCGCTTCAGCTTTGTTAGTTCCTCGTACTCGGTGCTCACCACCTCAGAGCTTTCATTGATCTCATCCTGAATCAAACCCACAAAACATATGTAAATAATTGAAGCGTATTGAAATTGTAAGTGTAATGATCATTATATTGGCACAGCTGACCTCGCCCATCTCTTGGCGCAACTGCTCAAACTCTTTCTTCTCCATCTCCATTTTTTGACGTTTGGCCTCGTCCTTGCGCTTTCGCTCTGCCTCCTCTTTCATTTTCAGCATCTCTTCAAAGTTGATTTCTAGTTTCCCTAGGTGCATTGCTTCCTGTGACTCTGTCCTCACCAGAGTTTCATCATCATCCTGCACCTGTCACAAGAATGTTAAATATAAGCCCATTAATGGACTTTTTGTTGTTGATTTGTTTTGTTCATATAACATACATTAATGCATGCAAACGGACTGTTCATGTGCAACTACATTATGTTTAATCTCATCCATGGTCCTACCATATTCTTGCGAGCTTCTGCGAAAAGTCTTTTCTCCTCTTCCAGGCGTCGCTTGGCTTCCTCCTCTTTCCTTTTCTGCTCTTCTTCTCGTCTCTGTTTTTCCAAATCCTCAAAGCTGATGGCCAACTTCCCGGGTTTGGCCCCATCTGAGTTTATCATGGCCAGCAGGATGTCATCATCACTATTTACAACCTGCAAATCAATATATTAGGTTTGGGGAAAATTAGTTAGTCAACAGTCAAGAGTTTTATCTGGCTTCCAACTTACATGTCCAACTGTGCCAAGTCAGCAAACCCTTATCACTGTCTGATTTTAGATTGTAGCTGTTATATTTCAAGCCAGACATGTTGTACATGTTTTCTATGACCTTTTGTAATAATAGTGAGCAGTTTGTGTCTATTAAATATTATGTAGGCCTGATCAGAAGGTAACACTGATATATGCTGTCAAAATATCATGGTTACCATAGTACACATAAAACAAAAAAAAATATGATATTACCATGGTGCTGTTTTACAAGCACACAAACTGACCATGCTCTTTCTGGCCTCGGCAAAGGCCTTTCTCTCTTCTTCGATACGTCTTTTCCTTTCTCCTTCCACTCGCTTATGTTCCTCTTCCAGCCTCTGTCTTTCCAGCTCCTCAAAGCTGAGTCGAAGTTTACCAGGTCTGAATTCTTCCTTCTCCTCCATTGCATCCTGAGTATCCTCATCATCCTGGACCTGTGATAAACTGTTTATTATTATTCATATTACACATATACAGTGGCCCCACTGTAAAAACTCTTTGGACACTGAAGTCAGTTTTAAAAATGTCTGAAATTTAATGAATTAGATACAAAATATCAAACCGAGTAGTGTCCGCAAACAAATGTTGCTAGAGTTTTTCTCGAAATGGACTGGAGTTGTGTGGATTACTTATGTATTATTGTGATGTTTTTATCAGCTGTTTGGACTCTCATTCTGACGGCACCCATTCACTGCAGAGGATCCATTGGTGAGCAAGTGATGTAATGCTAAATTTCTCCAAATTTCTTGCGATAAAGAAACAAACTCATTCACAGTACTTTTTTAATGGCCTGAAGGTGAGTAAATCTTTAGCAAATTTTCAGTTTTGGATAAACTTCAAGTGTCTGAATAGTAAAAAAGTGTCCACTCTATATTTTGTATATGTAAACCAATATATCTGCTGGTTGTGGAAAATATACTCACCATGCCCAGCTTGGCCTCTTCAAAAGCTTTTCTTTCCTCCTCCAGTTTGCGTCGGGCCTCCTCCTCTGCCTGTTTTCTCTGCTGCTCCTGTCGCTCCTTCTCCTGTTCTTCAAAGGTCAGACGCAGTTTACCTGGGGTCACCTGCTCCTTCTCCTTGGGAGTAGACTCTGCATCGTCCAGCTTTTTTGAAGATAGAAACTTTTTTAGTCAAAAGTTTATTTTTTTAATTTTGCCAAAGTTAGCAAAACTCTTTCTAGTACAGATGGCATTCATCTTTAAACACAGATTGTTCACCTGTTCAATCATGGAGCGATGCTTGGCCTCTCGGAACGACCGGCGGTTTTCATCGTATCTCTTCTTCTTTTCCTCCTCAGTTCGCGTCTTTAGTTCCTCTTCTCTGCTCTTCTCCAAGTCCTCAAACTTCATCTTGATCTTTCCCGGTTGTTTTTGTGATTTTGCAGGCACCACTCTTACCAGCAGACTGTCATCACCTTCCTGTCATGAAGAAGACGTGAAGAAGAAACCCAAACAGATAAAATAGCAGTTTTATCACTAGAATTACAAAGGTGTGATGAAATGTCTTCCTGTTTTGTTAAAGATTTTTGAAAATCAGAAACAAATGTGAAGTCTAATCTGAAGCAATAACAAATGATTTTTTTCATTTATACTGCTTTGACCTGCAACATTTCTGCAGTCATGGACAAGCATCCAGACAGGTTTCAGATAAGGCCTGACAGCAGGGGACATTCTTCTGGCACAGTTGCCTTCATTTGTGTCATACTAGACAGAGATATGGGATTGCTAATTCAGTCAGAGAGCATGGCCTACAAGTGGTGTGGGAAACAGTTGGCAGTCACATTCTCATTCATTCTGGCTACAGTAAGTGTGGACAGTGGGTCATTTGGTCATCACTGCACACATTTTACATTTCATTTCACAGTTTCTATATTATACACTACCGTTCAAATATTTGGTAAGATTTTTTTTAAATGTTTTTGAAATGTCTCTTCTGCTCACCAAGGCTGCATTTATTTGATCAAAACAGTAAAAAGAGTAATACTGTGAAATATTTTTACAATTTAAAATAGCTGTTTTCTATTTGAGTATATTTAAAAATGTAGTTTATTTCTGCAGTGGCAAAGCTGAAATTTCAGTGGTCATAGACATCTTTTGTAACATTGTATATGTTGTTACTGTCACTTTTGATCAGTTGAATGCGGCCTTGCTGAATAAACTTACTACGATAACACTTTACAGTAAGGTTTCATTTGTTAACATTAGTTAACTACATTAGCTAACATGAGCTAACAATGAACAATACTTCTACAGTATTAATTAATGTTAATCTCAACATTTACTAATACATATTTAAGATCTTTAAATATATTTAACATATTTAAATGTTGTACTGTATCTGTTAACATTAGTTCAATCATGACAACTCTCGGAACATTTTAGCATGGTGATGGAGATGACGCTGCAGCAATCTCAAGTGAATGCTAGCCAGCCATATATATGCAAAGCAGTAAGCTCATTGACTGCATATGCAGCATGAACCAATCAGCTTGTGCCAAGTCGTTTAACTCTCTGAATATCATCGGTTACGTTAACAACCCGTCGCCTGCGCCATCTAGAGTTTCATGACTGAACTATATATTTAATAAACTTTATTAATAAAATAAAAATTAATTAAAATAAATGCTGTTAAAAAGACATTGCTCGTTGTTAGTTCATGTTAGTTAACGCATTAACTAAAGTTTACAAATGAGAACTTATTGTAAAGTTAAAGTATTTTTTTAAAAATCTCACTTGAAAAGAAGTGTTTGTGTGATTTTTAACGGTGGGCCATTTTATGAATACAAATTAATTTTATATTTATATACAGTATTTAAACAATAAAAATAAAAAATAAAGAAATACATAAAATAAAATAAAATTATATAATTATTTAAAAAATATATATTTAATTCAACTCAAACGTTTATGAATCCACTATATTAATGTTTAACTTTTGTTGGTTATGAATCTTACGTTGCCTGTCACTGCAATTTCTATTGTGATGTGACATTGTTCTATACTGTAAATCCATTCCTTGATTTGATTTCACTTCCATATATTGCTAGGTTTTAAAATAGTACTTTACATTGCATCAGAGGATTACCTGAGTGATTACAGATACTTTGGTGGAGATTTTCTAATAGTAGACCTGATAAAGCAGCCGACTGCCAAAGTCACATTAAAAGCATCCTGCTGTAGCCACAGCCTGTTATCATGACACACTGACTCACCTCCTGGGCTTTCTTGGCCAGCTCTTTCTGATCCTTGGCCTTCTCTATGGCCTCCTGTGCAGCGCGCTTCTTTCTCTCCTCTTCTGTTCTTTTCCGCTCCTCCTCCTGCCTTTGTTTCTCCATCTCTGCAAACTTCCCCTTCACACTGCCTGTGAATGGACAGAAAGCCTACAGTTGGCATCTATAAGGGGATTAAAATGCTGTTACAACGATTACGTTGGATCAGTCCTAAAACGAATATTCCATATCCCTCCGTTTTTCTCATTTCACCCTACCTGTAATCTTGGGAACATATGATTTTTCTATCTTCGTCGGCTTCACCTCTTCCTCTTCATCACTAGAGGTGAGGAGTTCTTTTATCTGTGGAGGATCCGACAGTTGTTGTGGGGTTAGCCGTTTTATCCAGGATCAGAAACCATGCTGGTTGTAGCAAGCCAAGCAGACCTTAATCCTTGTAAGACAGGCACGTATGACCTACAGGAGTGGATGCTGATTGGGCCATCAATCGTGACATGGGCAGGGGATCAGTAGAGTGTGCATGCAGCAAGAAGGCATCACAGATACTGGGGTGTTTTACTGATTAAAGGCTTTTTTATAAGAAGGTTTGTGTACATCCTGAAATCAGGTATTGATGCATGCCAAATCTTATGCAAACACTGCAGAACCAGCAAGCAGTATCTTCATTAACCTCAAGTCAAAATCTCCTACTATGCGTTGTTAGTGTCAGAGAGATGAGGCAGGGTAGTCAGTGGATGAAGTGACAAAACAAGATGCTGATGGGCACGTTTCTCTACTGACCATTTGCTTCTTGCGAATATACTCTCTCTCTTTAACGTACTGCTCTCTGCGTTTCTTTTGCTCCTCCTGACTTCTCTTTTGGCTTCTCTCTTCTCTAGCTTTCTGCATGGCCTCAAACTTATTCTTCACATCTTCTTTTCCCAACTTGGGAACATAACTTCTCTGTACAGGCTTAGATGTTTTAAGCAGTTTCTTCAGAAGAAAGAGAATACGAGGTATGAGAGATTGTTAGTAAAATAGAGAAATGGAAAATTTGTTCAATTCTTTGATTGATTGATTATATAAATATTATAAATTACATAAAACATATAGTTGACTACTTTTTCATTGAATAAAAAAAGCATATAATTTATTTAAAATATATATAATTTAAAAGCATTAATAAAAATTTTATAA
>NW_015625573.1:146969-162055 GCF_001515625.1 Sinocyclocheilus rhinocerous
TGTGTGTGTGTGTGTGTGTGTTACTTATTTTAAATTTGTAATTAATTTTAATTTAATTGTATCTAATTTTTGGGAATTTACATATTTTGAATTATGTATTTACAAATATTATTGTAGCCCAATCATACTGTACCTCTTGTTTTAGTGCCACCTCTGACATATTTGTCATATCATGTGATACATCCACCTCTTCATCTTTCTCCACTTGGGTGATGTTTTCCTCATTCGTTTTGGAAACCCTCTCTCGTTTTCTCATCCTGCCGGTGGTCTTTGTCTCCTGTTTGGGCTCTTTCTTCTCTGGTAACTTGGTCTTCTTTGGTTCATCTGCAACACTCTTCATCTCCACTTCTTCAGACATGCTCACGTCACGTGTTTCTTCTATATGGTTTTCATCATTGATTGTATTTTCTGTATCATTAGCATCAGCTATATCGTCCGTGTTTTTTGTGTTGTTTATATGCGTCATGTCTGTTGACACGTCCGCCATGCTTATCACATCAGTCATGGTGTCGTTTCTAAGGCACACCGTAACAGGGCCTGTTGCAAGATACGTCAGATGAAGCTGACATTGGGAAAAAGACATCATGACCACAAGATTCCATTGCAAAGGAACTGCTTTTGACTAACTGTAATCTTTATTATGTTACAGATCTAAGATTCTTAGACTGTTAATTGTTGTCTTTAAAAGGTAAATAAATGGTACTAAAGTCAGCTTTGAGTCTTAATAGTATTAGTTGGTGGTCTACAAAAGAGCAGATGTGTGGGGGACCTCCAACAGGAGCCTTGTGGGACATACAGGCCCTAATTTTAACTCCCAGTCTGGGTCTGGCCATGTGATAGGGGCTATTTTTACCTGGAGATATGAGTCTAAGAAGAGGTCAGCACCCAGATGGCGCACATGAGACCCCTGACTAAATGACTACATGTGTTGTGTCTCTACAGTGCAAATGTACAGTCAATTTCGCTAAATACTGAAAATTATCAACAATTTATTTATTGTGACAATATGTGTTTTTACACTATGTGCAGTTTCAACTTGTATCTTTGCGTTTCATAGATTCTACATCTAACATCATTCATTCAAGCTACAATAATCCCAGAACAACAACAGCATTTACCCAGAAAAACACGATTTTAGGCATGACTCACTACATGTGTAATATTAGCATATACCTGTAATCATCTAAATTTCGATGCATAGTCACTCTCCTTTGCTATTCATATAATAACAATATAATATAATAGCATCTCACACAACTGGAGCTCCTCTGGTGACTAGAACTCACAACTGATCACACCTCACTTTTAGAAGATGACGAAGACAATATGGCCACTGCAAACAATGTCGCCATTTTTAAGCATTGTTTCTCACCACATTCCAATTGATGTATTTATTTTTATCAATTGATGTGAATTTATGCTGTACACTAAGCATTTTCCACAGACATCCATTCCTTACATTATGTAGACACAACGTTTACTATCTTGATTAGTATACTTCATCTTCACATTAAAGGTTGATTTCAGAGTTTTGTTGGAAACTGAGGATAAATGTTTTCATTTATCTGTTTAAAAACGGTTAGCTAAACCCTAATATTCAAAAGAATTGCACACTAAAGGTGTCACAAAATGTCAATATTTTTTTGAGTTGTCATTTAATAATTTGTTCAACATATAAATATATGTCTCTTTATATCTATTTATCATGGGGCTAAACAATAATTTATTACAATTTCTTATTATATAATGTTCTCCACTAGTTTTTATGAAGATCTTTAGGTTTTTCAGTCTCGCTTTTTCTATTTATTAGCTTTTTCCCCCTTAAACATTAGTGTTTAAAGTAATTTAGGATAAAATGAAATAAAAGTCTACTCAGTTTATACTGTATTCTCAGTGAGTTAAGACATGAGGTCGACCATGTAATACAGGCCCTCATCCGTCTGTGGACTTGCCCTTTGGATTTTTTTTTTTTTCTCCCACAGGCTTTATTAAATTCTTCACACTTCATAAACGATAACGTAAAAATATCCTACCTTCTTTAGAGTGAAATTCTCCCTTCGTCTTCAATCATAAGATTTGTTCGTAGTTCACGGTGGCTTTGATAATGCCAAAATCAAGTCTAAATCCACAAGCACAGGTTATGTGCTCTCTGCCCGTCCGACAGAGAGTCCAATGAGCGCAGTCGGGTGTCGGTGGGCGCTATCCATAAAAATATCCGTGCCCCTCTCCATCTACCGCATTCCACACGCGCCACCGGCTGACGGCCTCAGCTGTCGCACCACATATGTCTCCTTATCTCCGAGTCTGAGGCTCTTTTACACAAAATTAATTGTTTGAACACTATAATTGTTTTTTTCAAGCTGTCAACGACACGAATTACCTGTAAGTTATTATTTAGTAATGTGCTTATTCATTCGTTTATGTATTTTTAATGGCAGCCTGCCTGTACACTCTAAAAAATCATGTTAAATTTACGTTAAAAACAACCTTTCGTGCATTACTGGCGACGTTTTTGCCTTTAGTTTTTTTTTTACTAATGTTATGTCTAATAGTATTATTTGCAGCTTATATTGGAGCTACTAAAACATTGTACCATACACAGATACTATAATAATACAGGTGTTAAATTAGGTCACTTGATGAATTAATAATAATAAGTATATAAATATACTTGTAAATACATAGACAATAACATGGCATTAAAATTATTCTATAAATAAAATGTAACATGCAACTGCCCTGATTGCAAAATCTTGAGAAAAAAATGCTAATAAAATATAATTGAATGTTATGCACCATGCAGGAACTTCTTTATATATCTTAACTAGATATATATAATTAATAACGCGTGTGTGTGTGTGTGTGTGTGTGAGAGAGAGAGAGAGAGAGAGGGAGAGAGAGAGAGAGAGAGAGTGTGTGTAACAGAAAAATTCATTCTAAATGCAATAACCTACAGTAAAAATACAGGTACTGATTTATTGAAAGATAGATATTTGCTGTAAATTATATGGTAATTCATACTTTTCCCATTGCCAAGCCAAAAAAAAACACAATTTTCCAGTATTTACCTTTCCATTTAATATAATTTTTTCAGCATTTAGAATTATTTTCCCATTACAGTGTATTCTAATAATCCACATTGGAGGTAGGTTTGTATATATAGATGCTTTATCAGGTTTGTTTGTTTTCATTCATATTTTCCACACAAACATCAGCTTGTTTACATGGAAAGATATTGTTGGCTGTTGGAGCCAGTAGGCTTTATCTTGAGAGTCTGTGGCTTGTCCAGTCAGTTCTGACCCACTTATCACGGTCACATAGAGGTGTGATAACCCAGATATCTCAATTGGTCACTCTAGAACTAGAACAATATTACAGCATATAACATACGTTAAAATGGCATGATAAAAATGGCCACTTTCAACTTATCTGTTAATTTCTTGGTTTTATTGTCATTATTATGATTTTATAAAGTGCAAATACTTTATCACTTTATAGAACGCAGGTCTTGTTGCTGTGGTGACAGTGTGATTCAGACCTGTCAGTGGAGACAGTCTGTTGGCTCATTGTTCTCTGACACAACAGCATGCTTTTGGAATGAACAGCTCTGATGCTCCCTCCAGAGTATTCATGCATTGTATTCATATTACAAATAACTAATAATACTATGATGAACACAACACACTTTGGACGCAGTATGAACAGGTTGCAACAGAATTGACTGCATCTCTCTACCTCACCAGCCAGCAGTGCAAATAAACATATTCTTTTCATTTTGGGGGGAGATTTCTGTGAATTTTTAGCTAATTATTGTCCATTTTCATGTTTTCAAATGTTTCGTTCAGCAAATGTTCACCAAAACGAGCTGGAAACCCCCTCAGCCTGAAGGACAGCACTGTCATCTGTAACTTGAGCTCAGACCCAGCATGCATCTCTCTCTCTCTCTCCCTTCAGACTGCGACACCTTTGGTACTGGAAGACTCATACTCTGGGTTAAAGGGGTTTAACCAGCAGCTTTGAGAAGCATCTAAAAGCTTTAGGAGGATGCTTGCATGAGATGTTTGTAGTGTCATACAAGGGGTTGCATTTCCTACCAGGAAAGAAAAAAAAAAAAGATCTGTCATAGTTACTGTACGGTTCTGACTCCATTTTATGAATATGTATGAACCTTATACTGTTTAAACCTCTGAAAGTTGCTCTAAAAATTAATTTTCTTCAGTTCAAAGGCTAAAGTGCTATGTTAAAAGCTCCATTCTGGAAGACCAATGGGGACAACAAGGGAAAGCCCGAAATAGCGCCCCACCTGTGGGCAGAGATCAGAGCTATAGACAGCTAGCCTGCTAATACTCACTGCTGTGTGGCACTATTGAGCAGCATTGCTGGGTGGTAACATGTCCATGCTGTATAGTTGTTTCTCTGATCTCAGCATGGAGATTTAACTACATTCTTTGTTTATTGAGTGTTTTTTAAAATAATTTTTATTCATTCATGTTATTTTTTTAAATCAGAATGAGAGTCCAAACAGCTGATAAAAACATCATAATAATCCACAAGTAACCCACATGACTTCAATCCATCAATTAGCATTTCTAATTGATAGCACCCATTCAGTGCAGAGGATCCATTGGGGAGCAAGTGATGTAATGCTACATTTGTCCAAATTTGTTCTGATGAAGAAACAAACTCATCTACATCTCAAAAGACCTGAGGAGTACATTTTCAGCCAATTTAAATTTTTGTGTTAAACTACTCCTTTAAGCAGGGGGAAGAGGCTTGTTAAGAGTATACCATGTGTATCTTCTTTCAGAGGGGCATGACTTGACAAATACTGCAATAGGAGGTGGTATAAATAGCTCATCGCTCTAAGTGTGGTGAACAGTGCTACAGCAGGACTTCTCTGTACAGGTGGAGCGGAGGCAGTCTGGCACTTCCTCAAGTTGTGACCTGTGACCTGTGACACCAGCTGCACTTTAAAATGGTTTATTATGGTGGAAATTGTTAGAACAGATCCAGCAACAGTAAAAAGAAACAATGTTTTTTCATTTGTTTATACTGAAACAAAACCTTGATTAACATTCACTGTTCAAATGACTTTTATAGGGTATTCCTTGTCTTAAGTGTATTTATTTAGTCAAACTGTATTATCTTTCTTATTGCAAGCCAATGCTTGAATTCTCATTGTAATGGAAATAGTGACAGATCTTTTCTTCTGTATTGTGACATACATCCAAGTGAAAATATAGGGATGGGGACATGGTTCTGTCCATTGGTTGTTGATTGGATGGAGGCAGATCTGAATGTGAGTTTACAGCTGATTGTAAGAAAGAGGTGGGGTTTAAGAGGATGAAATGATTGGAGAAATACTGCATATATCACCAGAGAGAAATCTGATAGATCCAGCTGACATTTTGAATAAAAAATATGAAAAAAAGGAACAATGCATGGATGACTCATTCACGAAAAGATCAATAAGATGCATTTAGAAAATAGATATTCTGAAAGAAGAAGAAGAAGGGTGATGTCAAATGTCATTTAACCCCTCTTTACTTCTTTATTTCTTCATCTCATTGCCTCTTTACTATTGTTTTCTTGTCTGCCTCGCTCCCTCTCTCAACAAGTCAGCTGTTGGCTTGGTTGGGCATTTACTCTACTACAGGAACAGGTGCAGGACACTGGGCAGGATGGAAAGTTTACAGTTGGTGTGAAAGATAAATTGTAACACTGTAAAAACTTGTATTTGTTTCAGTTGCTGAAATATGCTACAGAACAATTCACTCAGGCATGCATGCTCCAATGTTTCAGGCCCTGAAATATAGCTTGATGGGACTAGTTTTATGTGTATCTCTGTTCATTTATGTGATTTGTATTTGAATACAAAAAAAATACTCTATTGATTATGATACTTACTTGTAGATCAAAATGCATGATTTTTTGTTGTTAAAGCCTTCAAGTACAGCACTGTTCGCAAAACATTAAGATATCCATAAGATATCCAAAACATTAAGATATCCCAAGATATTCTAATCATGACTGAGGTCTAAAGAGAGCTGCTTACAGATAGCTGAAGTCTTCACTATCAGGTACCAGAGCAAAGCTAAATTAGGGCTTGTGACAAGTGAGAACTGGCTGACTGCCCAGGAACTCAAAGAAGATGTTGACTTATCAATCTCAAATAACTTTGCTATGATCTAAAATCCTGATCTGTGTCAGAGATTCTAAATAGACGTATGACATGTAGTTATTCTACTGTTCATGTACAGTAGCAATATACACATCAGAGTTAAAGTCTTGAATTTGTGCTTTGTCTTGAGACAAACCTTCAAGATCTTAGGATCTTGATCTTAGTGCATATCGTCTTGATCTTGGCCTTAGTCTTAAACTGGAAGTCTTGGTCTCAGCTTGTGGAAAAGATGTCTCCATAACTCCTATCCTTTTTAATTTTGGTTAACTAACCTTAAAAATGATTAATAAGAACTGTAAGAAATTTCAATGCATTGAAATTTGAGCCCAACTCTTGATGCTTTGGGAATATATATATATATATATATATATATATCTTACATTTTGGCCATAAACATCAGAAACTGCACCAAATTGCATATTTTTGTTCAGTTTGGGCCTCTTTTCTTCTTCAAGTATGAGCTTCATATTCTCTATATCACAGACAGCCATAAAACCTGATGTATCAAATATGATATGATGATTAAAAAAAACATATGCAACCCTTCTTTTGTGTATTTTGTCTAAAGGTTGAATGAACTGTTCAATAAAAAAAAACGATTTTTCTGACTATTATTTTATATGTCAGGCCTCACAGGGTTAAAGTGTACACAAACATGTCCTATATTTTCCACACTGCTGTGTATAGACTGTATTGGTTACTAATGATTTAGCAATGTACACTCTCAGAAAAAAAAGGTACAAAAGCTGTCACCGGGACGGTTTGGGTACCCTTTCAAAAGGTAGGCTACAGCTTATTTATCCCTAAAGAATGCATATAAATACCTAAAGCGTATATATTGGTATCTAAATGGTATATATTAGTACCTTTTGAAAGAGTACCACTGCAGTGAAATTTTTTTTTAGTTTATTTTTTTACCGTTTTTACTGAGAGTGTAAATGTTCTCTTTTCTTTTACCCCAGCCCGGCGAGCAACTTCCTCTGAAGGAAGGAAAGAGAGGAGAAGACTTTGCGTTGGAAGAGACGGTGGATTGTAATCAAACTGTATCGTGAGTGTAGCAATGGGTTATGATTCAGATGGTGATGATGATGGGTGGCCTTCAGATATGGAGGTTAACCGAACTAAAAAGGCAAGGAAAAAAGCATGGTCTGAAGCGAGTAGTGGAGGAGAGAGTACACCAAGACAAACGATCAAAAAGATCAGAGCTAAACCTAGTGGAAGCAGTAGGTTTGATGATGACAAACAGGAAGAGTGGAAAGTCATTATTACGCTTAGTAATGATAATCGCTGGTTTGCCAAACCGCCATAAAACACCAGAAGAAGAAGAAGAAGAAGAAGAAGAAGAACCCCAGCCCGGCAGAGGGCATTTATGTGCCGTACATCGTTACATGCGAAACCTTCAACCGGAACGACAGAGGAAGAGAAATAGGCGTAAGTGAGGACGACAATTTTGTTGCTACTGTGCTAACCGCTGTGGTCCCTGTAGAACCCCGGTGAATCGTTGTTATTTCCGATCACCTCAGCAGTCCGGTGACACCCACCCCTGTGAAAAGCCTTGCTTGGATGGTCAATGGCCGTGAGGTTCCGGCGCACGGTATGTTGTCGTACCTATACAGTTATCAGCACGGCGAGCAGCCAGCCGTTGTTTGCACTGCACCGAAACTGACAGCGAGTGTTCGTATAAACTGCTGCTTGGGTTTTTTGACGATGTCAGCGGACTTTTGGCAGGAATCAAGCGCAGGATTAATTAACGTTAAGTTAGACGTCAATCAGATAAACACGCGGGAGCGGCGCGCGCTGCGTTTCCGTTTCTCCCTGCGGCTAAATACCGGACGGCTAGAGGCTATGAACAGCCAGTGTTTTTTTTGTTTTGTTTTTTTTTGTAGATAACTAGGTGCGAGTGAAACGACTGTGTTTATCGTGATATTTATATATGTTGAAGAACACTGGAAACTGTTGTTTTGTAATGAGACAGTGTTTGTGTTGATCCCCTCAATTGCGGCGTTCTATCTTTGTCGTCGTGTAAAAATCGCGTTGAGTTGTAGCTCTTAAACGGATTTGGCGAAGGCTCGTCGTGGTTTCGCCGCGACCAGAAGGCACCAGACACAGGTACTGGGTAGAACTGTCGCTACTTGACTTTAATAGGTAACAGATTGTGTTTTCTTATGGATGTTTAGCTGGCTCAGCTAGCAGGAGACAGTGTTGGAATGAACCTGCGCTTGGTTTGTGTTATGAAGAACTGAAACTGACAAGGGAACCCATGATGAAGTTGATGTCGTTAATATAATCTAAAATATTGCTCTTTAGTTTTAGTTTTGCTGGTGACTCAGGCTTATTGTATATAAAACTGGTGTTGCATTCAAATGCATCTTTTTGGCTAGTTTGAGGTAGGCATCCCAGCCTTTGAATTTAGCTTATGTTTCGTTTCGTTTAATAAATAAGGTGTTGACAGTGCTGCAATTATGCTTATGACAGTTAGTAACACCTGTCGTGTGTGGATGGATGAAGTCGAGCGGAAAAGAGTTGTACACGTGAAATACGGTTCATGTCTCAGATTTCAGGTCGTTGCCAGTGGTGAGACCGCTAAACACAACACAAGCCATTCTTATGCACCGCCACACACAGGACTAGCTTTATATGTCTTTTAGCTTTGTATTTACACCAGATTTAACCTGAGATATACCATATAAATATGCATTTGTTCTGATAAATTGCAGTTTTTTCAGGTGCATGTATTTAGTCTCTGTTCCTGTCCAGTAGTGGGCCATGTTCACACTGCGGCAGCCGAGAGTCTGCGGCCGTCTGGTGCATACGCGACCTTTAACCCTGTTAAGCCTGACGTGTGAAATAATAGTTAGAAAAATCAGTTGTTTTGAAATGGAACATCTTGGTGAACCTAGAGACAAAATCTAAAAAAGGTTTGCTCATAATGTTTTATGTTTTGTAACATGTTTGATACATCTAGCTCATGTAGGATATGGAGCTCACATTCGAGGAGGGAAAAAAAACAAGTTTATTCAGAGGCCCAAACAAATGCACTTTTGTTCAGATGTTATTTATGTTAGTTGTTGTTAGTTGTCAACTACAAAAAGATGAAATCCTGATAGCTTGTAAGGTAAATTATTGAGGTCTTTATAAACGGTCACTCAATATATCGCTCTGTATCTCCTAATATGTCTTAGGAAGATGATATTTTAATGTTTAGTTTTATGATCAAAGGCCTGTAATTTTAATTATTAGGACATATACTGTAGTGCAATACAATGATGATTAAGTGTAGAGGTCGACCGATGTATCTGTTTTGCCGATTAATCGGCACCGATAGTCGATTGCTGGAACTATCGGCAAAAATCCCTGCTGATAGTTTTTCCAGGTTTCATTATACAGTACGAGAGCAGCCTCTAGAGGCGGAAATCACTGACGCCTCTGGCTGTTTGTTTTGACACATGACTATCATTCCAGTCCCCAAAAATCCCCAAATCACTGGAATTAATGATTACAGACCTGTCGCTTTCAAGTCTGTGGTCATGAAGTCATTTGAGAGACTGGTCTTGGCCTACCTGAAGGACATCACTGGACCCTTGCTGGATCCTCTTCAGTTTGCATACAGAGCAAACAGGTCTGTGGATGATGCAGTCAACATGGCACTGCATCACATCCTGCAACACCTCGACAGACCTGGGAATTATGCAAGGATCTTATTTGTGGATTTCAGTTTGGCCTTCAATACCATCATGCCTGATCTTTTCTCAGCCAGACTGACCCAGCTCTCCGTACCTACCTCCACTTGTCAGTGGATTACCAGTTTCCTGACAGACAGGCAGCAACTAGTGAGGTTGGGGAAACTCACTATCAGCACTGGTGCCCCTCAGGGTTGCGTTTACTCCCCACTGCTTTCCCCACTGAGACCCCTCTGTCAAGCTTCTGAAGTTTGCGGACACCACTACTAGGGCTGCACAATTAATCGGATTTCTAATCGCGATTACAATTACAAATGCCACAATTATGTAATCGTTCAAAGCGGCAATTAATCGTTCAAAGTCCACTTATGTTATTCTGTGTGCTTAAGATCAGTTTTTTTTTCTTTCTACAAGCTATCTTAAGGGTTTTTCCATTGTTTTAATTTTAGTTTTAATATGACTTTATAATACCATGCATATTTTACTTTTTTTTATTTAAAAGACCAATCCAATGAATAGATGCCATTTAAGGCTTAATACTATAGAAAAGCAATAAAGGTTTTTCAGTTTGAGGGTTTTCAGCTTGTTTATTTTCATCTAAAAATATGGCATGCGGTTGCTTCAAACAATGATATAACATCATTCAATGTAAATTGTGATAATCGTAATTAATAAGCGCAATTACAATTTCAAGGGAATAATCGACAATTATGATTTTTGTCATAATCGTGCAGCCATAACCACTACAGTCATCGGCCTCATCTCGGATGGTGAGGAGTCTGCTTACAGACAAGAGGTTAAGCAGTTGGCTGTCTGGTGCAGTCTTAACAACCTGGAGCTCAGCACGCTCACAACAGTGGAGATGATAGTGGACTTCAGGAGAAACCCCCCTGCAACCCCCCTCCACACACACACACCATCATGAATAGCACTGTGGCTGCAGTAGAGTCATTCAAGTTCCTGCGCACCACCATCTCACAGGACCTGAAGTGGGACATTCACATAGACTCTATTGTTAACAAGGACCAGCAGAGGCTGTATTTCCTTCACCAGCTGAGGAAGTTCAACCTGCCACATAGTGCTGAGCGGTATGACCAAAAATTTATATCACGGTATTTTTCAAAATTATAATGGTTTCACGGTACATGACGATATTTTTTTTTTTCATGCATGACCGGGTGTTAACCATATTTTCTACTGATTGAGAGAGGAAATACTGCAGTATATTGCCTTAGAATGCCCTATTTTACTGTCATGATGAGTGTATATTGTCAAAAAATACCACACTAAATAGTGACTAAACACGACCCCTTTTAATACATGTTAACCAGGAGTCACTCATTTATAATCGTGGCATCGTCTGATAAAATCAACATGCATCTACACTAAAGAGCGGCTATGTGGTTGTTTTGGCTATATTACTTTTTTGTCTCATGCAGCGCACTGCCTGCGTCTGAGTAGCAAACTAAAAAAAACAACAAAGAAAAAAGTGCATGTGATATTAACAGACGGACTACGCTCATATTTATAATTCCAAACAATCAGTAAGCGACAGGTGCTAGGAAACGCTGTTTTGTACTCCTTTATTGACGAGTCGGCTGCGGTGCGGCCAACTGAATGCGCTGCTTCTCTGCCGCTCACTGCACAGAACAGACGCCAAGAGAGGTGACCCTTCTCCGGGAAAGTCAGACCTCGCGTTCGCGGGACAGCACTGCCGATATCTTCCAACTGAACCATAGCTAAGGTTTATCCAAAAAAAGTCGCTAGGTTTGTCAGTATGAATATTCAATGTAAAAAAGCCGCTAAAAGGGTCTGAAAGTTGCTAAATCTAGTGCTAAAGTCGCGCTCATGTGTGTGAGACGCGGAAGCTGATGGCAGGGGGCGGTGGATATTTGTGGCGGTCAATGTGGATATTGTGGATATTGTGGATGAGTTCTTCTGTGTCATCACGTTCTATTAGTTCTACAGCTTCAGTTTCGGAACTTTCACGCTTAGTAACACATACAGCTGTTCCCTCACCACAGTGCAACAGTGAAAAGGGACCCCTTTCAAACAGTGTCGCGTTCCGAACATTGTTTAAGCGACATACCACATACAGCTGTTCCCTCACCACAGTGCAACAGTGAAAAGGGACCCCTTTCAAACAGTGTCGCGTTCCGAACGTTGTTTAAGCGACATACACCGGTATTGCGGGATTTTAAAAATTCATATCATAACAAAAATAAACTCTCACCTCCAGAGAGTTGGAAAAGGGCTGGTAAAATCTGGACCCCTCACACCCAGCACACTTCCTCTTTGAACTGTTTGCCCTCTGGCCGGCGCTACAGAGCATTGAGCACCAAAACAGCCAAACACACAAACAGCTTTTCCCCCCAGGCCATATTCCACTTGAACAATGCATAACACATCTCAGGACTGTACATCTGTAAATAACTTATCAACACTTTTCATCTGTAAATGGCGCATATGCACATTCACAATTCTGTCTATTGATATTTTCTTTTTCTCTGTATTTTATTACCATATTATATTTTTATTTATTGTCTATTCTCTTTATTATTAGTGTTTTATTTCAATTTATTACCGTAAATTATATGTATGTCTGCACTATGTCTACTTTCTGTACTGGAAACTCCTGACACCAAGACAAATTCCTTGAGTGCGTAAACACTTGGCAATAAAGCTCTTTCTGATTCTGATTCTGACACTGGGCGATGCACAGAGTGGGACACTTCAGATGGGGATTTAAAACATTGACAACTAAACGGTGTGTACACATTATACTGTAGTGCATGTTTTCATATCATTACTAGGTAATTAATTTGTTGACTAGATGCTGCATTAGTGGAGAAAGGACAGCAGTATGTATGATAGGCTAAGAGGACGCAAACATGAGCAGCACATCAAATGGTTAAAACAATGTGACCAAAACACACGCAAGTCTGACGCAAATGCTTAAAATCCTCTGGGGTCGGCAGACGCGCCGGCACATCTTTTCTTGATAACGCCGATTTTTGATTGTACAGAAAAGAGCAACACATCATTCAAATATGTAAAGGGTCTACTTTTATTTGAGTACACTCATAATAACAAAACGCTGTGCTTTTGTAAAATAAAGGAAACACAGGGTGCGCTTTCTGCCGTCTCGATCTCCGTGGACTTCTTTCTGAAACGCGTCACAAAAATGAACCAAAACTCAGAGAATACTTGACACACAGACATGAGAAATACATCTATAGAAATTTTGAAGTGTCTTAATTTTAGATGAAGTAATTCATATTGAAAACAAATAATTCTCTGATAAAGTAATCTGTATGTAGGGCTGTCGCGGTGACACATATGACGATAATACCGCACATCACGCTATTGGGCCACTAAAAATGACCGCAAGGGAAATTCCTTCACCTCGACAGCCCTACATACAGATTACTTTATCAGAGAATATTTGTTTTCAATATGAATTACTTAATCTAAAATTAGACACTTCAAGCTTTCTAAATATATATATATATATAATCTTTATGCGTGTGTGTGAGAGTATGTTATACGATGTAACAAGGTCATTATTCCATTTTTGCATTGGAATTTGCATTCCATTTGCTCAAATAGCAAAAGATAAACTCCATGATTGTGTTCATGACTTTCAAAACGCATCATCACAGCCTTGTGAATAGGGTCCATAAGACCGTTGGGCTATTAATTGTTAGCCTCTATGTGTAACAGTTAGTTCTGATCCTCTAATCTGACTGGTCAAGAGACTTTTTGCAGATATTTCACCTGCCTGTTCTAGATGGGCTGTCAAGTCATTGTAACTACATTGTTACGCCACAAGGTAGTGGCAAGGGACTGTCTTTGAGTCTTTAAACCGTTCATTCCACTGCACGTTCAAAAACGCTGAAATTCAAAGAGAGATGTAATGAAACACGCTGTTGAAATCATTTTAACGCTATGGAGCCTTAGTGCAAATCAGCATGGTACACATTATAATTACTGACTTATTTAATATTCAGTACACATGCATGAAGTGTAAAACGAGAAAGGCGTAACCTTACGAAAAAAAAGAAAACATGCTGCGGTTCTTGCATTCCTCTGCGGTTGGCTAGTCAATAGCGCAGTATTGCGATATTACGTTATCGCGACAGCTCTATCCGTGTGAAACCAACGCTAGGTCCAGTCTTTCCCGTCTGAGCGCGCGCGAGCCATTCATAGGATAATCATCCACTTGAGACGAACAAACGCCCACATCACCTCCGTAAACAAAGCGTGAAGGTTCATCAAGTTCATCTTGGCTACTTTTCGTTTCTGGAAGAAGAAACGCTGTGAGGAATAAGCCAGAATTTACCTCAGAAGAAGAACATAATGCAACACGAGGCTTGAGCAGCGGAGGAGATCATTTCTGATGAGTAAGTAATTTTTTAATACTTGCATTAGTTGTTATTGTGACATAACTTGTACACATTTTACTAGTTACACTTTTATCAAACTATAATTCCTGACTAAATGTATGAAATCAAGTGAAGCATTTTAAAATGTTACTTTTCATTGTGTCTCACGATGCTAGGATGTTTTTAATGTTATATAAAATATAAAACAATACGATATAAAATAATACGAGGATTTACACTGTAACACTATGAATGTTAGAGTCTAAGAATGTTAAAGGGATAGTTCACCTAAAAATGAAAATTCTGTCATTAATTACTCACCCTCATGTCGTTCCAAACCCGTAAGACCTCCCTTCATCTTCGGAACACAATTGAAGATATTTTTTGATGGAATCTGACAGCTCTCTGACCCTCCCATAGACAGCAAGGGTACTACCACGATCCATGTGACATCACCGTTATATTACGAAGCTACGAGAATACTTTTTGTGCGCAAAAGAAAAAAATAACTTTATTCAACAATTCGTCAATTTCTACGTTGTTTGTGCTTTCATATGAACGAAAACAACGTATCCGTGTGGTGCGGCTGACACGGAACAACATACACTGTTTGCGTTCAGTGGATACTCTCCAAAATGGTGCTAGGGTGACGCGAAGGAGACGAATTGTTGAATAAAGTAGTTTTTTTTTTCTTTCGCGCACAAAAAGCATTCTCGTAGCTTCGTAATATTACGGTTGAACCCCTGATGTCACATGGATTATTTTACTGATCTCCTTGCTACGTTTCTGGACCCTGATCGTGGTAATCACATTGCTGTCTATGGGAGGGTCAGACAGCTC
>NW_015625573.1:165131-189143 GCF_001515625.1 Sinocyclocheilus rhinocerous
AGTGGATACACTCCAAGATGGCACTAGGGAGGAGACAAATTGTTGAATAAAGTCGTTATTTTTTTTTTTTTCTTTTGCGCACAAAAAGTATTCTCGTAGCTTCGTAAAATTACGGTTGAACCCCTGATGTCACATGGATTATTTTACCGATCTCCTGGCTACGTTTCTGGACGTTGATCGTGGTAGTACCCTTGCTGTCTATGGGAGGGTCAGAGAGCTGTCAGAATGCATCAAAAATATCTTAAATTGTGTTCCGAAGATGAACGGAGGTCTTACGGGTTTGTAATGACATGAGGGTGAGTAATTAATGACAGAATTTTCATTATTGGGTGAACTAACCCTTTAAGACCGATCTTTACTGTGAAATACTCTGTTTGCGAATGTAGAGGTTTATAATGTGCTTAACAATAATTATTTAGTTTCTCAGAAATAAAATGTTTTTGTATTGTATAATACATACAAAACATGCTTGTGTTTATGACTACAAAATCATGTTTTTTTGTTGTTGTTTTTTTTAGGAGTTATGAGTAGGCAATATTAGTGATTGCTAATGTAATAATATAGTTGCTAAAGATATCAACATGCTAACAGATTGTTACTGTTTTTTTAATATTTGTATTTATTTTTTTTATTTTTTAGTAACCAGATACCTTGAAGACTTCACTTCAAACTGTTTTCCTCTGAGAAAGCTGTACCACCATCAGAAGCTGTTCAACTACATTGGGACGATATTCTACACAAATATGGTAAAATAAGCTCCATGACTACTGATGATGTGGCTGTTTTTTTTCTTGCTTTTTTTTCTCAAAGCAGCAGCAAACAGATTGGAAATACCAGGTATGGTTTACTTGTTTCAACAGTTGGAACAGGATCTGTTTCCAGCAATGGCACAAAGGTGTGTTACTGTTCAAGTCTTATGTGTTTAGATCAGTGTGCTTAATAATGTGTCTTTGACATTCACTGTGTATATTTTGATTATACTGTGTTGTAAATAAAATACAAATAATCAAAACCCCCATTATTTTACTCTCCTCACATTCTTTCTTACCTGCCTCACATTCACAGTTGCACTGGTGGGCCATTAGGGAAGGGGCCCTTTGTCTCTCAGGTGTGAATCACTAAATATTCATGGCCATTGTCACTCCCTCACATACGGTCTTTCTAACACAAAACATGTCTTACAAAAGTTAGATCAATATATATATTTTTTTGTGAATGAGTGGGCATGATGATTTTCACCTCATTTTATAGCAAAAACTCTAGTCTACCACACCCAGTTCTCAAAGTCTTCTGAACAAATGTTCTGTATGTGTTTTATGGCCTTATTTAAGTGACTTCAAAATTATTCTTTTTTTCACTAACCAACCACACATAAATGTTGATTTCTTAAAAACATGTACATTCATGTTGCTTACATATTACTGTAGCACAGTTTGTGCTGAATACAGTGTAATCAGACTTGATACTGAAAAAAGCACAAATGTCAGGGCATGTCAAAACTTCTCCAGGGCCCCAAAACCTCCTCAAATCCCAGAGGGTTAATGTCACGATTGTTACCATCTATTTGCTTTAGTTTATATCCTGCTGGTCATATTAATGCATTTGTTAGCCAGCAAAGTTGCAGATTTAAAGCTGTGACATGAGAAAGCAATCTGATATGTGGCTCTAATAAAGTCTGTATGCATATAGAGACCTAAAATATAGATTGTGCTTTTTCTTTCCGTTTTGCTGTTTTGTTTTTAACTCTGAACTTCAAAAACATCTATGCTGCTTTTTGATCATTCTTCAAGTGAACTTTTTCCTGTTTGGTGATTTAAATAAACTATTTTAGACTGCCGCGATCCGTGATGCCTGCGAATTGTCCATGGGGCGCTTTGCTTTTTGCCTGTAGTGCGACAGTCATTTTGTTATTTTGATTAGATAATCATCACGTGTTCTAGAATAGAAGCAAATTAAGGTGTGAGAGTATCCATACAATATCCATATGTATGTAACTTCAATGCTATGGCCTTTGTGTAGATATTTAAAGATGGCCATCTAGTTAGAGTGTGTTAATTTCAACATCTACTAACATTTTATAGTAAAGCACTATTTTAAATTTCGTTCAGAATCTGTTTTCAAAACTATCGGTTGATTAATCGGTATCGGAAAGTGTGGTCCAACCTAGCTATTGGTATCAGTAAAATCCACTGTCGGTGTTGTACAAAAATATTGCTCAAAAGCTTGTATCATGTTTGATGCTTATATTTTATCAGCATTTTTTTATGCTGTATGCATAATCAAGTAAAGTTGCTTTAGTCGAGTAAATGTTTATCTTGAAATGTTACTAACAATATAAAAGTTATTCTTACATTTACTTTATAAAATATAAAACGTTTCATGGCAAAAAGACAAGTTTACCACAACCTAAAGGTGGACAATTTTGGAATTATACTAAAAGGCCTTTTACTTGCTAAAATCAATCACAAGGCATGTGGCAGATTGTGTACAACAGGTCTTTTAGCAAAGTTTTGATCATGTTGATCATTTAGAGGCCTTAAGAAATGTACCAATGATACCTAGGCTTTAAAGGGTTAAATATAGGTCTTTATAGGGATAGTTCAGCCTAAAATGACTGTCAACATTTACTCACCCTGTCATTCTGGTCACCTCCTACAGGTTTGGAACAACATGAGTGTGTGTGAATGATACCAGAACTGTCCCTTTAATGATTTCTATTTGTTGCAAACACCCCAAGATAGTTTGTTGGCAGTGCATTGTGAGTAGTCAAACTCAACCTGTGGCTCTGATGTGATGTTATTCATGTGTGTTATCAGGGGATGAGAGGAGAGCAGGTGCTGCGCTCCTGGCTGCGGACTCAGTGACTCTCTCTTTGGGCTCAGGATGGCGCAGGGAGGGCCTCAGCTGGACTATCTCATACTGCAGGACCTCAAGCAGCGCTTCCCAGAGATTCCAGAGAAAGTAGTATCTCAGTGCCTTCTTCAGGTGAGAACCAGCAGTCACAATTGAAACAAATGGAATGTTAAAAATGTGTGGCCTGCTCCAGCAATTTGAGCCATTTTTACCCAGAAACACATTTAAATGAAATGGGAATTATGACATATTATAATTTAATAATTATCATCTACAGGGCTCTCATAAAAACTTGTTTTTGAGAAAATGTTCTTTTGTTATATTTATTGTTTCTGTTTGTTTTTTAATACTTACATATATTCAAACATACACATTAATATATATATATATATATATATATATATATATACATACACACACACTATATCTAGTTTTAGTTAACAACACATATATTTAGATATTCTTCAGAGTTTTCTTTCTTTCTGCCTAACAAACCATGGGCATAAAATGGCTTTCCTGGGATAAATGTCAAGCCAGGTGGCATGTTGTCCACAAGTGGTTTTATTAATCTTTTATTGATGTGATTTACTGATTTATTGTTTGAATGTTGTAATAAAATGACATAATTTGAAAGGTGAGGCATTGCTTTATCAAAAATAATGTTTTTCCTCAAATGTCATATTCATCTCCAACTCAAATATTTTACACACATTTTGCAAATGATCTTATGAAAATCAACTTTTTAAGTAGGTTGACTGTGAGACATATGTACACTACCATTCAAACGTTTGCAGTTGGTAAGATTTTGTAATGTTTTGGAAAGTCTCTTAAGCTCACCAAGGCTGAATGTATTTGATCAAAAATACAGAAATACTGTGAAATATTATTACAATTTAAACGAACTGTTTTTGATTTTAATATAATAATTTATTAAATATAATTAATTCCTGTGATGGCAAAGCTGATTTTTTAGCAGCCATTACTCCAGTCTTCAGTATCACATGATCCTTCAGAAATCATAATATGTTGATTTGATGCTCAAGAAACATTTAGTATTATTATTGGTTAAAAACAGTTGTGTTATATTTGTGGAAATATGATGCATTTTTTGTTCAGTATTTGTTGAATGGAAATAAAAGTGCAGCATTTATTTAAATATAAATCTTTTGCAATGCACTGTCAATTTTGTTTAATTTAATGCATTCCTGCTTAACACAAATATTAATTTCTTTAAAAAAAAAAATCTTACTGACCCCAAATTTTTGAACTATGGCATATGTATACCTTATGATAATGATGTGCAGTGAGTGTTAAGTTTTATCCGTAATATTTTTTGCTGTGTCATTCTGGCTGAATGCCATTATTATTTTTTTTTATTATTAATTCAGGTTTTTTATTCAGCAAGGATGCATTAAAAATGGACAGTAAATGCATGAAAATTCAGTTTTGCCATCACAGGAATTACATTAAAAAAAATTTTTTTATTGTTAATTGTAATTAAAAACATTACAAAATCCAAAATCTTGCCAACCCCAAACTTTTAAACAGTAGTGTGTATATATGTATGCATGTATGTATGTATGAGGGCTTGGCGATACTGTAAATATTAGCAATATTATTGCAATATCTTTGCTGATGATATAAAATTTGTGAATATTGTGTATATTTGTAACATTTTTTGAGAGAAAATTCAATTATCAATATATATTAAATATCATCAAAATTTGGAAAAATATTTAAATACATTTTTTGCTATACCCCACAGCCCTAGTATGTATGCATATGTATTAATAAATATAATAAAATAGTTATTTATGTCTGGCTTTTTCCAGGAGTCAAGGAACACATATTTTTAACTGAATGCTGAGAAACTTGATAAAGTCATGTTTAAAATTATCAGTAAAATAAAATCTAGTAACTAGTCCTAGAACTATATATATTTTTAAATAAAATTATTTAAACTGTGTATATATACACAGTTTTATAGTATTGTGGTTTACTATATATATACAGTGGGTACGGAAAGTATTCAGACCCCCTTAAATTTTTCACTCTTTGTTATATTGCAGCCATTTGCTAAAATCATTTAAGTAAATTTTTTTTCCTCATTAATGTACACACAGCACCCCATATTGACAGAAAGAAACAGAATTGTTGACATCTTTGCAGATTTATTAAAAAAGAAAAACTGAAATATAACATGGTCCTAAGTATTCAGACCCTCTGCTCAGTATTTAGTAGAAGCACCCATTTGATCTAATACAGCCATGAGTCTTTTTCATGATCCTTCAGAAATCATAATATGTTGATTTGATGCTCAAGAAACATTTAGTATTATTATTGGTTAAAAACAGTTGTGTTATATTTGTGGAAATATGATGCATTTTTTGTTCAGTATTTGTTGAATGGAAATAAAAGTGCAGCATTTATTTAAATATAAATCTTTTGCAATGCACTGTCAATTTTGTTTAATTTAATGCATTCCTGCTTAACACAAATATTAATTTCTTTAAAAAAAAAATCTTACTGACCCCAAATTTTTGAACTATGGCATATGTATACCTTATGATAATGATGTGCAGTGAGTGTTAAGTTTTATCCGTAATATTTTTTGCTGTGTCATTCTGGCTGAATGCCATTACTGAGTGTATCAGGTGCAAGAACATGTTTACTTCATTGTCTTCCATTTCCTCTTCAGAACAACAATAACCTGGACCTCTGCTGCCATCTGTTGGCTCAGGAGAGTAATAGATACCTGTATGAGGAGTACCACAGCCCAGATGACTTGCACTTAAACCGGAACCACATGCTGCGCATTAGTGTGGGTTACCCTGCTACTGAAGGGGCTAAAAATAATGCTGGTGGCCGAGCTTTGGTCCACAGTTCCAGCGACGGGCACATTGAGCATCCTCGAAGTGGTTTCCCTGAGCCCCTCTCTGCCCCCGCTACTATGGCGCCATCACCCGGCTTCAACTCCTTCTTCATGAACGATCAAGGACGCACGAACATCCCCACCCCTCCACCCAGCATCCAGGGCATGTCGCCCACATACCACCCTGTCCCACGTTACATGACTCCCATAACAGTTACCCTATCCCAGAACATCCCCTCTGCCCCACAAGCACTGCAGATACCCCCTGGTGCCTATTGTAACAGTGGAAACACCGTGTACATGCGTCCCTCGCCGTCTCAAAGTCCTCAACCTACTCCCTGGTCCTCATCTGTGTACCAGCAGTCTCCTTACGCTACTCCGACATACCCATCCCCGTACAGCTCTCCCCAACATCAGGTCCAGCAGCCGCCCCAGGTGTTTCTGCCCATAAGTCCCCCCACCCTCCCTGGGCTGTCCTACCAGCAGACACCAGTTTCCCACAGGCCTTTTATGTCCTCCAAAGGCCCTATAAAGAACCATATAGAGATCACACTGGAGGGACAACGACCACGGAGCAACTCCCCTGTACTTGCTCCGCAGGGAACGCTCTATATGGCCACCAGCCCTTCCCCAAGCTCCCCGTCCCGGGCCATTAGTATGACCGGGGCCTCCATTCATCAAGGAATGTATGTCCACCAGGGTGTGGCAAGGCCCCGGCCCGCATCCTCTCCTCAGCCGGCCACCTCTGCGTTCATCAAGATCAAAGTGTCCCCTGGACAGGCACAGCGTTCCTCAAGTTCTCCACCAGTTGAGACAGAATCCCTCCTCAATATAGTGGACCAGGGCGAGCGCCACGGTGCACCTCCTCCGATCCTGCCCATCTCTGCCCTGCCAGGGAACATCTCCAGTCAGATCAACCGCATGCCTAGACGATTCAGCTCCGGCTCGGATGACTATGCATATACTCAAGGTATGAATCTGCTTATGCAAGACCTCATGTGTTTGTATAGAAATTAAGTATATTTATTAATTTTTTAATTAATTCAATTCATTTTATTCAGCAAGGATGCATTAACTTGATCAAACGTGACAGTAAATGCATGTATAACGTTACAGAATATTTATTTTAAATATATTTCCTTTAAAATTTCTATTCATCAAAGAATCCTGAAAAAAATTATCAAGGGTTTCCAAAAAATATTGAGCAGCACAACTCCTTTCAACATTATTAAAAGTAAGAGTGCTTCTTGTGAACCAAGCCAGCATATTAGAATGATTTCTAAAGGATCGTGTGGCTGCTGAAAGTTCAGTTTTGGCATCACTGGAATAAATTACATTTTAAAAATATTAAAGTGTAAATTGTAATAATATTTCATAATGTATCACTTTTTTTATCAAATGAATGCAGCCTTCTTTAATATCCAGTGAAGCAGATGTATCTTTATACATCATTCGTGGAAGAAGAAGAAGAAAAAAAACTATGCTTGGGTTGATCAGATAACTCTTTCCTGTCAAAGTGGTCATTTCCTGTCCAGAATAAGCTGTTTATGCAACTCCTTTGCATCTGTTTATGGTGTTTGTATGCATCAGGGTTGGGTGAATGTGGGGAAGAGTTCAGTCTTGTATACTTGTGTCTAATGCTGTATGTCTCCTCCTCAGCACTGCTCCTGCACCAGCGTGCTCGGATGGAGCGTCTGATGAAAGAACTCATGCTGGAGCGGCAGAAACTGGAGCAGTTGAAGGTGGAAGTGAATGAAATGGAATTTGACGCCCTGCAGAGACGCTTCAGACGGGTGAACAGCACCAGCCTGATCCCTCGGGTAAGAGAGAGACAAAAAAAACAAGTCTTATAGTGTGTGAATGCATCTTTTTGAAGGAGTGCGGAACACACACCCACTTGTTTTACATCACTAATATAAAGGGAATAAATAAATCCTTATCAAATTCTCCAAATGAGCCTTGCGTATAAAAAAACATACACACCTAGAATCTACGTGCAGAATGTGCAAATACTATCGGGTGGAAATGATTCACATCTGTTTATTCGAGTTCTCGCTCATTCTGCATGCTTCACAGACTGAATTAATCTCTTTTCAAAGGTTAAACTGCTGTACATAATGTACCCATCCAGTGCAACCGTAATCTCTTTCCTCTGAGTTTAACAAGCTACTGTGAAGAGAGTAACAGTGATAAACTGCTTTTATGTGTGCAGTTAATGTGAAAAAGTCATGTACTTTGTGTGTGTTCACATTTCTTAGCCTGAAGATATGACCAGAATTCGGTCGCAAAACAGACAGCTCCAGATTAACATTGATTGCACCTTGAAGGAGACAGACCTGCTGCAGTCTCGAGGTAAAAGTAGCATGAATGTACTCATCTTTATGGCACACAGTGTGAACTGAACATTAGCACGATTGCACTGATTGTTGGAAATTGTGCTGATAATTATGACTACCATTTGCTTCATCCATCTCTTATTTTTTTATTTATTTTTTAGGCAAGTTTGACGTGAGAACCATGAACAACTTTTATGATAATATTCAGCCTGGTCCTGTTGTACCTCCAAGAGGTGGGAATTCAATTATTTTTTAATTTTATTAAGTCAACTGTCACAATGTTGCATATTTAAGCATTTCATTGTTTTATTTTTTGGTAATTCTTTACAATAAGGTTCAATTCGTTAATATTAGTAAATGCATTAGGTATTATGAACTAACAACGAAAAATAATTGTAAAGCATTTATTAATTTTGGTTATTCATTTCTATATATGTTAATACATTTTCAGCATTTCAAATGAATGTTGTGTTCATGCAGTGTCATAATTACCATAATTGTTAGACGACAACCAGGACCTTACTCTAAAGCGCTTTCATTTTAAGGTGCTTTCCACATGTTGTTGCACCAGTCAGGTGGTAAAAGTTAGAGCTCGCCAAAAAATCTTGTGAATTTAATTATGCTTCAACATTTCAGCAAGAGAAAATATTTGGCCTAAAAAGTAAAAACAAAACTATGCATAAACATGTTAAAATGGTATATAAAAATATATAAAAGAGATATATATAGAAGATACATTAACTAATGTTAACCAATTGAACCTTAAGTTATAAGTTTTGTTCCTTTGCTATGCTAGAGTGTATCCTAGATGTGGTTTTCATTAAAAATTTCATGGTATTTGTAGACTAACCTCCATTGAGCTAAAATTAGCCCTTTGCTCTCTGAATATCCTGTCAGATTTGTCCTGACCTCTGACTACACCAGTGGAGTGGAGGGTATTAGGTTGCTTGTTATGATATAGTGTTTCTTGCACCCTGGTTCTATTTTCATCGCTCTTTTGTTGCTATGCGGGTCCAGTGGCCCAAATTGTCAATGGGTGTGGCAGAATGCTAGATCTTTCTCAAGCCTTCAAATTTAGCTCACAGCAGCAATAAATGTGTGTATGCTGTTTCATAATGTTTTGTCTCCTCTGTCTAGCTAAGCCTCCGGTCGTGCAAAGGGACGAGGATTTTGAGGGCGCTCAGTGGAACTGTGAAAGCTGCACTTTTCTTAACCACCCTGCACTGCACCGCTGCGAACAGTGCGAGATGCCACGCAACACTTGAGCCGGCTTTACCGCAGCCTTTCCAGACAGGCCATGAACCTCACTCTTCCTACTAATCTTCTGTTCCTTCACGCAATGTTCAAGTCCCACCTATCATTCGACGATTTTTGTCCCTTGTGCCCTCAGCTTCACCCAGCAATAACTGAGCCGTACTCCAGAGAAGAAGAGACAACTACTCTAGTAAAATATTATCCAATCAGACCCACCCTGTGTTTCCTCTTGAGGAGCTTCCTGCACTTGTATTTACTTTTTTCTACTGAAAGTTGCTTTAAAAGAGGAAGTAGGGTGACTTGACTTCACAGAAACAAGGGATTGATTGGCGTTGGAGTGGACCAAGAAGGTGTGGTTTTAGGAGAGGGTGGAGCTTCCAGGTGTGGTTTACCAAGCTACCATTCCAAGCAGAATAAGACTGCCGCGTTTACACGGAAAAAGCCCAAACAATCCAGCGTGCAGGGCTTCTCTTACAACACGTTCAATATATTGAGATAAGCAGGGGCTGAATCATTTTAATGTAGACTTTACACTGTATGTGCTCACTATGAGCTCTTCTCATGAATGAAGAACACTACAAGACCTGCATATGAACCTATACCTGGTACTTTTATGCATATGCCACACTGTATTCTGTTTAAGATGTCGATTTCCTGTGCAAATGCCTCAAATTGCTGTACTTAATAAAGCATCTGATTCTATGTGACTATATGCTGATGTTGAGATCTTTCAGATGTAAAACCATGAGCGTAGCACATTGTTCTTTTTGTATGTTTATTTGGTTAGTATATAAATTAGTACAGTATGTCAACTGCATTGAGGACAGAAAAATCCCAACAGAAAGCACACAATCTCTCAAACACACACTCAAATGATACATGCGCCCTCATTCAGACACACCAACATGCGCACAACAGACTCACAGTGCTAAAGAAAACCCTACAGTCTGCCTTTAACTACCTGTATGGATACTTATGCAAAAGACTAATAATCACTCCAGATACCAGTCAAAAAACTAGTCTATATGCAAGCCTTGTTTACACCACAAGACCTAGGTTTTCTACAATGCAAAGTATCTTCTATCAGATCCCTTTTAATCTGAATATGTGAATTTTTCGATGTGTACAACGTAACTATGGTGACAATTCATGTGCTATGTACATGATCTGTGCTTAAAGTAACATCTGTCTCCATTTCTTAGCATTTTATGAGAGCAATTATACTTTGATGCACATCTATGGATAAAGGTGTGGTCACATTTACTGTTGTATGGCAAATTTTTGCATTCGAAATAGTCATTTCAGTAGGGATCCAAGCAAAGGGGAATTTCATATGAGGATGAAAAATTTCGCAATATGTTCAAATTGGTCACGTGAATTCATCACGTTGACCAACAAAGTTGCTTGGTTTAAAGGGTTAGTTCACCCAAAAATGAAAATTAGCCCATAAATTACTCACCCTCAAGTCATCCTAGGTGTATATGACTTTCTTCTTTCAGGCGAATCCAGTCGGGAGTTATATTAAAAATGACCTTTGATCTTTCAAGCTGTTTCATGGCACTCAGCGGGTGTTGCATGCATCAGTCCAAAAGAAGTTAGATAAAAAGCACCCATCCATAAAAAAAAGTGTCTCACACGGCTCCGCAGCGCTGAACTCATACGTCATCCGCCCGGAGCAGCTTCCGTGTACAATTGTTGGCGCAAGCTACATTAAAGTGATTATTACGTTTTGAATATGGATGTTTTTCTTACAAAAACGCATCGATTTATTACAGAAGACCTTTGTTCACCCCCCGAAGCCGTGTGAGACACTTTTTTACATATATAGATGGGCGCTTTTTATTTAACTTCTTTTGGACTGATGCATGCAACACCCGCTGAGTGCCATGAAACAGCTTGAAAGATCAAAGACAATTTTTTAATATAACTCCGACTGGATTTGTCTGAAAGAAGAAAGTCATGGGTTGGGTGAAAGTTGGGTGAACTAACCCTTTAAGTGACTTCTGTGCGAGTTGTGCTCCATATATCACTTTACTATTGTCAATTGACCTTTGAAAGTTCTCTATTTTTTTACCATTACTAATATTTACTGTTGATCAGTGAAATTGTATGGCGAAATCCAGTCATTCCAATAGAAATCCGTGAGATCGGGAATTTTACATCAGTTGCCCAGGCAGATTTCACTCGTATTCAATTCCCCACGCTGACCAACAGAAAGCTGCTTGGTTTGAAAGTGACTTAAAGCTATTGACAATGGATCTTTTTTACGCTTAAAATTTTGTGAACTTGGCTGCACCTTAAGGGTAAGGTCTTTGACCAGTTTATAATTACACTGATGACTTTAGTTTGGCTGATTAGTACTTCATTGTACTAATAACACTTTCTTATTTCAAGTTAAATGATTTTTCAGTTTTATGTTCTCAGGTGCATTCTAAACAGTTTAATTTTGTCTTTAAACCTGACTTGTATCTTGCAAGTATTAAAACAAATGTGTCTATTATGGCACAGTTTTATTCTGTCAGATTTGTAGACTTCTGTCTGCCTTGTTTCAGATCCCACCACAGATGGAGGTTTCCCCACTGATTCCATCACAGACTGGCAGTATTTCTGTGAACATAGGCTGACATCTGGAGTCAGAAGAAGATGAGAGGTGTTAGAATGACATGAGAGAGAGAGAGAGAGAGATGACATACGGAAAAAGAATGAGAGTTTGATGATGGGGTTTAATTGCGTGATAGAGTAATCTGAGGGGAAAAAGATTCAAAATCTATGTATCTTAACAGCTCGGCATTGCCCTGCATTTTAAAGGTCTTTGTGTGTTTGCAAAATCAAGGATCAGTTCCGAATGAACGTTCAGTGCATGAGCTGCTATCACAACAGTGGACAGGACATCGAAGTGCATTGTGGGTGTTGTAGCATGATTAGTAGTACTCTTCATAGTTCTTAGGGTTCAGGCAGTAGAGAATCGCTCCGCCGAAGGAGAAGATGGTGGCTCCCCAAGCCAGACCGTAGCCCCAGTTAAACTCGTGGTATATTGTCAAACTGATGGTCTCGATGAACTTGATGGGATACAGCACCAAACAGCAGGCCTGTAGGACCACTGTGAGAAACAGAAGAGCGCTGGCAATGAAATTTGCAATCATCAAAGAAACAAAAGTAGGTTAAGAACATTAAAAGTCTTCTGAATCCTCAATGGGCTTTATTCTTTGATAAGCTCCTCAACAAAGTGAGCGACTTCAAAGCCATGTAAAAATTTTCTCAAAAGAGATGCGGAAATGTCTGTTTCAGATATACCTTACATCTTTTCCCTGCGATGTGTTCATATCGAGAACAACTGATTACTGAAGC
This sequence comes from Sinocyclocheilus rhinocerous, assembly GCF_001515625.1. NCBI lineage: Eukaryota > Metazoa > Chordata > Actinopteri > Cypriniformes > Cyprinidae > Sinocyclocheilus > Sinocyclocheilus rhinocerous. The sequence goes on from NW_015625573.1 coordinate 177,795, forward strand.
AGCTGTGTAATGTGGCTTGGAAAAATAATGCATTAGCTGTTTCCTGGTCCATTAGCCGCAGTAGTTGCGTCTTGGAGCTAACAACAAATTTTAAATTCATAATACATGAACCCTAATTTAATGTGCTTGGAAAACAGAAATGGGAAGCCAGCTCACTAATGTCTTCTATGTAAGTGTTTGTGTATGCACAGTTGTGTCTATTTCACCTGCAGCAAAGAGCATAACAGCGACCGGTCGGTAGAAGTGTCTCCTGGAGCGAATGCAGACAGACACCAGGGCCACCAGGAAGGAAAGGAGGATAAGGAATGCTCCACCCAACAACAAGGCCAATGTGGCGATCTGCCAGTCTGCATTAAATCAATACATAAACACAATAGATCAGTTTCAAATCGTATTACACTGCATGGATTATATTCATAATTATCACATTTTATCTGATGAAAGTAAATTCTCATGGGATATACGCCTCATTTACTATACGTGCTAAAGAAACCTTCAAGACTAAACCATCCAAAAATGAAAACTAAAAATAACTCGGTCTCTTTCAAAAGTATTCTATGGCTTCAGAAGACCATTTTTACTTTTATGATGTTTTTGTGTCCTTTTTGATGCTTGAAAGCTTCAGTCTCCATTCACTGTAATTACATGGAAAACAGCAATGAACATAGTATTCAGAAATTCTCCTTTTGTGTTCCTTAAAAGCCAATAGAATAGATTAAGGATGAGTGGTAACACTTTACAGTAAGGTCCCATTAGTTATCATTAGTTAATGCACTAAAATGTTTACTCCGGTCTTTTAAATAATATTATCAGACTTCTGGTTTTATGATTAATAGATACTTTAGAAGTCCTTTTCATTGTTAGTTTACGTTAACTTATGTAGTTAACTAATGGAGTCTTATTTTAAAGACCAGACCAGTAAATAATGACAGAATTATCATATTTTTGTAAACGATTCCTTTAACAGACTCTAACACGCTGAAAAGTCAATACACACATGCCTACAGAATGGCTGACATGAACACTCACATCTTGGGTTTGTGTAACTGAAAGAATGAACCTCTACGGGCAGCAGAGAGCTTATCGATAATTCTGGTGGGCTAAATGGGACATCACGTAATGTATTCCTCCCTCCCTTTCTCTCTTCTTCAGTCCCTCTTATTTCTGCTTTTCATTCAAGCACTCTGAGACACTCAGCTAGAGTAGGGCCCAGAAATAGCACTGAATCCTCCATGGAACGCGGGAGTGAAGGAGGGGGCAAAGAGAAAGAGACAGAGAGGAGGTACCTGACAGTATGCCTGCTTCCATATCTGAAGACATGAGAGTATATGTGTGGAATCTCACATGCACTTTGGGACGACTCCTGAGGAATCTCATTAGGTAGGCAAATGGGATACGCATTATGAGCAGGTGATCTCTGAGGACTGACTGGCCAAGTTTTTTTAAGCTACGGAGGCTGAGGGAGTCATTTTTTTCTAATTTGTCATATTAATTATTTCTAACTCAGCCTGTCAAATTCTTCAAATTATTTAATAGTGAGTAGCTTACATTTAGAGACAAATATGGTTCATCCCCCCCAAAAAAAAGATCCAAACAAAGCCACATTTTCATTTTTGTATGAATCAAAATGAAAGATTCAATGACTTGTTTTGAATCAAGAATGAATCAGTGTTTTTCATGAATCAGTTGAGTGAATAATTCAATGACTCACTCATAAGGACGGTTATTTGTTTTGAATCATGAATGATTCATCATTTGTGAACAAATCAGTTAAGTGAATGATACAACGACTTCAAGGACTGTCACTTGTGTTGAATCATAAATGAATGGCAGTGTCCCAAATGTGGACTTGCAATGACCGGTGGGCCGACAGTCAAAGTGGTGTTACAGATTCCTACCCGACAGTCAAAGCAGTGTTATGTCACGAAAGTGTGGACTTCGAGGAAGACCGCGAGGATTTGGGGTGCTATTTGGGACAGGGCCAATCAGTGTTTGTGAACATATTGGTTGAATAAATGATTCAATGACTCACTCATAAAGACAGTCACTTGTTCCGTTCCTGAATCAATCAGTGTTCATGAACAAATCAGTTGAGTTAATGATTCAGTGACACCCTTGAAAGGCCAGTCATCTGTTTTGAATCATAAATTAATTGATCTGAATGAATCGGTTGAGTAAATGATTCAATGACTCACTTGGAATGGACAGCAACTTGTTTCGTTTCTAAATTAAACATTGTTTTTATCAAATCGGTTGAATGAACAGTTCAGAGACTCATAAAGACTGGTGCATCATTGTAACTTGCAGAAAGGCTTACTGAAAGCACAAACAAACATTTTACTTCCAGCATGTCTGTTTTTTTGTTAGTTTTTTCCCTCAGTATGGGGAATTTGGGGAATTTTAAAGATGACTATTAAACAACAACAAAAAGTAAGATATCTGTTTTCATTCACTTTCTGTTATTCAGGGGTTAAGCAAACAATCTACTGCAACACCACCCATTATAAATACAATCATAGACAGTGTGTTTGCACTGTTACACAAGTTACAAAAACAACAGGAACCACTGGTCATTAATAATCTAAAGGGTTTGTTGTTTTAGGTTTGAAAAAATCTGACCTGTCTTTTATTACTATATAAAAGAGGCCAACAACAGCAAACTAGGACATTCTGACTGAGCATCTTCTCCTGCATTATGTTCACAAACAAGTTTCTCAAGAGTTACTTTGAAAATTTAGAGAAATTGCTGAGATTATATACATTAGAAACAAAGACCATGATAATGTTTTTAGTCATCATGTGATAAATGATTCAATTACTGAACCTGAGAAAGGACTCAAAACATTTCATAAGACATTGATGGCTGTTTGTTTAAATAAAACCATAAAAGCCCTGGATCCTGTTGCAGGGTTTTGTTATTAGACAGTGATGTCTGTAAATAGGAAAATTTTCATCAGCTTGGGAAAATGATCTATAATTTTCTCTGCTGGGAAATAATCATTTCTAGCACTAAATCATGTCAAAACATCATTTTCAGAAATGGCCGAGAGCTGCTCTGGGCCACTTCAGCTCCATTCCACCGTACTATAGTTTCAAACATAAACAAAGCCTTTTTACCAAATAAAGTTTATGATTCAGCATAATAGCCATGTCTGTCACCGCAGGAAGAGAGATGTATGAAAACTGCTGATTATTTGCTTCCATATAAAAACCAAATTCTGACACCTCGACCTCCGACCCCTCTGGAGAGCCACCAAAAGCCTGCAAATCATCAACGAAAGTGTCTTTCTGCCATCTGGGAAATTTTTTTTGACTTTATGTAACCTTGAGGTCTACATCTGAGGGGTCTCCGGCAGAATGGAGCTTATCCAAAAACCCCTGCAGGACTACAGATGGAAATGAGGATATGAGATAAAAATCAAAACATTCATTACTGTAATCTGTTTTTCAGCAAGCAAGTACCTCTTGGCTAGTTCTTTCAATCTGATACCATGAAGAGGGGAGAAAGAAGTCCAATGCCATAGACTGAATCACGTCAATAAGACACAGTGTCTCCAGATTCCTCGCCATCCGCAGACGGGAAGAGAAATCGGTGTATACTTTGCGCCGCGGACTCCACATTGAACTGCTGCCTCTTCTCCAATCGAGCATAACATCAGCACAAAAAGACTCTCACACACTTTCGCCACATTCCTGTTGTTCGCGATTATCTCTCCCCGAGAGCTTTCACAACCTCAGATTTCTGCTGAATGTGTACATGTAAAAGGGAGTGTGTTTATGTTAACATATCTATGTTGTTAAATTGACAGAGATAAACTTAAAATGATACCCTGGTGTCGATAAAAGGTTAGCAAGCAAATATGCCTGTATATAGCAGGCTGTGGAGTCAGCAGGTAATTGCGAAGCTAATGAGATTTAGTTTAATGCACAGTGCATGACACAAAGGAAACACAGAGGAAATGGAGTGACTGATTACAGAAAACCCAAAATCAATAATGCGCTGCAGAGAGAATCCATTCACCCAGGCCGCTCCTTTGGTATTTCGACTAGAGCTTCATCATGACTTTATATGGAGTCAAACTGTGCTTCTTACAAATGACGGGACAAGGTCCAGAGCCAAATAAATCATGATTGCAAACCAGAGCAAAAATAACATCTTAAATCTTAACTGCGTATGGCTATCCGAGACTTAACTATTAAAAAAAAAGTGGCACCAAATAGCTCTACCAACATACAAGAATATGGAGGGGGAAGTGCTCCCAAACTGCGGTTTATTCGCTAGTAAACCTTCACAGATGCCAAAAAGGAAGTTTCTTTTTCAGGGCCAAATGACATTTCTAGAATGCAGCACTTGTTTCCTTGGTAACTAATCTGTCCACATTAGGGCCTCTAGGGAGCTCTCCTCTCAAACTTAACCTCACTCCTTGGCCGGTGAGGAGACCTTAACAAAGGCTCATTTTGTAGACAACAAAAGCAGAATGAAACCCCAGCTGGACCACTGATTCCATCACACATTCCCACATCATCCAAAAGCCCTTCCACCAAACAAGCTGTGAATAAAATACAGCATCCTAGTAAATGTTAAGGATCGATATCAATTAATTAATGAAGCATTCTTCACAAACATTGTCTCTGTAATTAGATTAATCCCGACTTGCTGTATAGGCTGGAGAGTCTTTTTATTAAACAGGACGAATTAAAGTGATACTAACTAGTATCACTAGCACTTATTTTTAAGTATAGTCCCTAAAAATAAGTCCTAGTGATACTAATAGCAAATAATCCAACAGTAACTAGTATATTTGTATCTATATATTATATGTGCTTACTCATTACATATAGTAATTATCAACTATTAGAAATTATTATTCCAATAGTTGGTGACCTATTAATATTTTTAACTTAACTAGAAAAAAGCAACTAAAATAAAGAATGTAACAAGTAACAATTGGGATAGATCTCGAATTACATAGGATATAGGCTATTTAAAAAGTAGGCTACTAAAGTTGAAATAGATATGAATAACATTATAATACATACTAATTAAAGGACTAAATGTGTAAAACCAACTTGTCATCTCTGTTTTAATCTGACAAAGAAATGTAAAACGCAACTTGTTGACTGTTTTCTCAGTATTTAGAAAGAGCTGGTTAAGCATGAGCTGAACAATGAGTGATAATGATGCGCTTGGGAGCGAAGGGCCCCTTTTGTTATCTCATAAATCAAATATGTACCTCCAGGGCCATGCTGCAGAGCTCACTAAAGTTAAAGAGACTGCGTCCTTTTTTTTGTTTCCCCCGCATCTTAAAATATGTATGTGCAGCTCATCCTGTTTGAACATTGTTTATTGCAAAGTTACAAAAGTAGCGGCTCTCACCGGTCCCTTTCTGCCCCAGCGTGCTGTCGCACTGCCAGTCCGCGGAGGCAGCGTGCTTCCTGCACGACTCCCACAGGGACAGGTGGTACTGGTCATCCGCGGTGACCCACGCCGGACTCAGCACGGCCCCAATGTAACAAGTAACAATTGGGATAGATCTCGAATTACATAGGATATAGGCTATTTAAAAAGTAGGCTACTAAAGTTGAAATAGATACGAATAACATTATAATACATACTAATTAAAGGACTAAATGTGTAAAACCAACTTGTCATCTCTGTTTTAATCTGACAAAGAAATGTAAAACGCAACTTGTTGACTGTTTTCTCAGTATTTAGAAAGAGCTGGTTAAGCATGAGCTGAACAATGAGTGATAATGATGCGCTTGGGAGCGAAGGGCCCCTTTCTAGAAAAAAGCAACTAAAATAAAGAATGTAACAAGTAACAATTGGGAAAGATCTCGAATTACATAGGATATAGGCTATTTAAAAAGTAGGCTACTAAAGTTGAAATAGATATGAATAACATTATAATACATACTAATTAAAGGACTAAATGTGTAAAACCAACTTGTCATCTCTGTTTTAATCTGACAAAGAAATGTAAAACGCAACTTGTTGACTGTTTTCTCAGTATTTAGAAAGAGCTGGTTAAGCATGAGCTGAACAATGAGTGATAATGATGCGCTTGGGAGCGAAGGGCCCCTTTTGTTATCTCATAAATCAAATATGTACCTCCAGGGCCATGTTGCAGAGCTCACTAAAGTTAAAAAGACTGCGTCTTTTTTGTTTCCCCCGCATCTTAAAATATGTATGTGCAGCTCATCCTGTTTGAACATTGTTTACTGCAAAGTTACAAAAGTAGCGGGTCTCACCGGTCCCTTTCTGCCCCAGCGTGCTGTCGCACAGCCAGTCCGCGGAGGCAGCGTGCTTCCTGCACGACTCCCACAGGGACAGGTGGTACTGGTCATCCGCGGTGACCCACGCCGGACTCAGCACGGCCCCAACATCCAGGCACAGCGCGAGGAAAATACACACCAGACCCACCAACTTCAGGGGCGTCAACGCCGACACGCGCACTTCCTCCGCTCCGCTCACGGATGAGGCCATGTCGGCTGGATGCGCCGGTGATGAGGAGCGATGTTGCGCTGCGTCGCGGAGAAGCCAGGAACGATGATCCCAGGCAATGTTTTTGGATCCGTATTCGCGATCAGTGTTTTGAAGATTGTGGAGCAGCTGCGCGAGAGGCACGCTGTAGCAGCTGCCCTCGCGCTCCTGTGAACGCGACTGCACTGCACATTATTGAATCTCTGCTGCACCTGCAGGGTCCTAGTGCCTAGCTAGAACTCCCTGTTCACAAACCCGGTCTGAACGATGCATTTACGAACAGAAATGAAACGGTCCGAGCGGAGTGAACAATTCACAAACATATTGAACCGAGTCGTCCCAGACGCAATAAGCCTGAGGATTTGATTGATAGAGCAAAACCTAAATTGCTTTAATAGCCAAACAAATTAAAATTATAGAAATAGAATATGTATATGTGGTAAAAAAATAATAATATATATATAGATTTGTTTTTTCGTTTGTTTATTTTTTATTTTTTTCATTTTTTGAAAAACCTTTTTTCATTCGAGAAGAGATACATTATTGTAAATACAAATTATTTTTAGGTTACTGTATGCTTTTTATGAGGTGAATCATGGCTGCAGCAAAACAAACTGGGACATTTAAAGACAATAAATACGCTTATTAATAATACTTAATAGTAGGCTATAAAAACATAATAAACATGTGCCGAGAGATAGCGGCGGTTTAGAGCATGTTAATAAGCCTATGTAACCTGGAAGGAACCGTGATAACTTGACCTGTAAAAAGAATCACTGAATCGTTTTCTTGACCAGGTTTTTTGAAGCGGACTGTTCAACAGAATGGATTTGCGGAAATGAGTCGGACGTCCCGTCACTGCTTCTCATCTGGCGTTTAGATGGTGGCATATTTCTCTCACAGGCTTTTCCCTCATTTGCTATTTTCTCCCATTCTCCGTTTTCTTTTATCTGTGCTATATGTGCTCTCACAAACACGCACATAGAGCAATGTGTCTTATTTCAAACAGATAATGAATCGTCTTTCTCAGAATAATTAGAGACACATTGAGTGCTTATATGAATGCTATCCAAACGTTTTGTGGGAAAGGGAAAATACTTGAATATTTCATCAGAAAATTAACTGGTGTATGATGTAACCTATCTAAAACTGTTAATTTAAAAAAGTAGGCCTATTATTTTGATAAATGCATATCATTAGTAGAGCAGCATGAATCCCTACATGAAATTCACTTACATATAAGTCAAAAGACAGATGAATCAGTATCCTCCATTTAGTGTTGTTATATGTAAGGTTATGGTCAACATGCATTCAGCCTGAAAAGCTACATTGTTCATGGTTAGAACGTCTGTCAACAAAGGACACCTGAAATTTCATAACACCATCAACAGTTTGGCCTTGCTAACAAAAGTATCTAACAGAAAAAGATAACACCCTCAATACATTCTTTGTTCAGTTCACAAGATTTACACTCTCATTCTTCCTTAACTCCACTGTGAATTAACACAGCAAGACTAAACTTCAAATTCTATTAGGCTACTGTTTTCAGTTCATCACAAATGAGATTTTCATGTGGAGTAATGAATAATTAAAATGAATGATTGTTGTTTAACAGGTCAAAAATACTGGTTTGCCTTGAAGGTAAAGAACATATTCAGAATGTAACAGACTGGCAGTCTCTAGTTGCCTGCAGGCATTTTTTCCCCCCTGCAAAGACGTGACCACCTTTTTCTCCTCTCATCTATTCAGGTCAATAAGTTGTTGTTTTTTTATCATCAAAGGTTTTGTGAAAGAGACAGGAATACTATGAGAGAGAGAGTGTGTGTGTGTGTGTGTGTGCACTGGTTTAGGTGGTTTATGGGGACACAAATTTGTATAATGACATGGGTATGACACAGGTATTACAATATGAAGGTGGTTTATGAGGACACTACCTGTGTCCCCGTAATTCAAAAGGCTTTAAAAACATACTAAATGGTGTTTTTTTTTTTTAATGCACAAAGTTTTCTGTGAGGGGTGGGTTTAGGTGTAGGGTTGGCGTGGGCGATAGAAAATACAGTTTGTATAGTAAAAAAACCATTACGCCTATGGAGAGTCCCCGTAAACCACCAATACCAACATGTGTATGTGTGTGTGTGTACTGCATTCTTCTGTCTGTTTCAGAAATGAATGTGTATAGTAGGGGTTATATGCGCAACCGACTTCCGTTTTCTGTTTACCTGGGGCAAGTTCAAGCTCAAACCGGTGCGCAACGTTTTGCTACGGTTTCCAGTTTGAACGACATGTTTCCTGGAAACGGTGTGCAATGGTGTGCAACGGGGTTTGAGATACGTTTTCTCTTGTTTGGTGGGTGTGTCAAACATGTCAGCCCAATCAGCAGCAACATGTATATAAACCACGCGGTATTAAAGAGACAGCTCGTTTTCCAGGTTTGGTCAGGTGACGTTCGACATATACTCTATTGCAGGGGTTCTCAAACCTCTCCATGAAGTACCCCCTGCACTGCACGTTTTGTATGTCTCCATACTGTATATCTGACACACCCACTTCAGGTCTTGCAGTCTCCACTAATGAGCTGATGAGTTGAATCAGGTGTGATAGATGAGGGAGACATACAAAATGTGCAGGGCTGGGGGTACTCCAGGACAGGTTTGAGAACCACTGGCCCTATTGAACTGATTTTCAAGGCCATTTTTGCATGTTAGCATTATACGGGTTTGGGTTTGGGGTGTTGTGATTGTACTGCTTTACGTCATTTTTCCCACCGTGTCCGATACTAAATTCAGTGCGACACACTTTGCAAAAAGCGTGGGAATTGTCGATGCTGCTTTGCGATAAGAAATTAAATTCCTCCGTCCAGTTGTTTTTAACCCATTTTGTGCCCAAATTTTTCTGAATGGTTTCATGCATATAGTCATATTAATAGTGTCCTATGTGAACATGTCCTGCATTTATTTTCCCCAGGTTTTAGTTTTTTTTTCTTGAAAATCGTATTTGAATGTGCGGCAACTATAGTTGCCGGTGGGCAAATATGTTGTATGCACCCCTTCAAATTTGAATAGGAGGAGAGCATTTGGCATCTAACTCAAAATAACTGCTTTCAACAGATCAATCTTTATTCATAAACAAATTTATTATGCATAAAAGTCGAAGAACATTCGATGCAAACACCCAAAAAGTTGCATCTAGCTTATAATCTCTTGAATATGATAACACAACAAATCCATTTGTCTTAAAATGGTGGAACATAGTGCAGAACAAAGTGCAGCCATTAAGTTGCCCCAACAGGGTATTGTGTATCAAAAAGTTAAATGAAAATAAATAAATAAAAATAAATAGAATGAAGAAAATATTACATCTATATAATAAAAAAGGTATACCTGAAAGAAAATTACGCATTTAACTGTTTGGTTACCAACATTCTGCAAAATGTCTTCTTTTGTGCTCAACAGAAGAAAGAATCTCATAGGTTTGCTACTTGAGGGTGACTAAATAATGACACAATTTCCATTTTTGGGTGAACTTTCCCTTACGTAAGCAGTTTTAGTATAAGTAGCCTACAAGTAGCCTACAAGGAGTACTGCAGTGAAGGTTCAAGTAGTTTTATAAATTTACATAAACATATTTGCATACTCTACTTTGTGATGTAAATATGTAAAATAACTCATATTTTATGAATAGGCACATATTGATTAGGCCAAATGGATCAACCCTGACAAAAGTCCTTTGATATTTATGAAATTAATGATATTCTTTTTAAAATATATTATTATTTAAATATTTTGTTTATTTATTTGTTTATATATTATATTTGTTATTATATTATATTATATTTATTTGTTTATATATTTTGTTTGTTTGTTTATATATTTATTTATTATTGAACATGCAGGTATTTTCATTCTTAGAGGTGTGTTAAATGAAAATAAATAAATAAAAATAAATTGAATGAAGAAAATATTACATCTATATAATAAAAAGGTATACATGAAAGAAATTTTCTACGCATTTTTTTAGGCCCATAGTATTCAATGGCTGACTGTAGTAGGTGATTTCATATAATAATGTAAATGTAAACTCATTACTTGTCTGAATTTCAACATTATAATGGAATCATAAGCTACTAGTCATAAAATGAATTGGAGTCCTTGACCAATAAGAATGAAACGCATCCAAACTGGATAAAAGGGCCTCAATATTTTGACCCTTACAAGACATAATGTCATAAAAGAGAGAAAAAGATAATCTACAGCATAATGCGTTAGCTCTTTATCTTTCCATTCTTCCTTTTGTGTGACTGACGGAAGTTTGTAAACTGCTGCTGTCACTTGAAAACTGGAAATTCCCCCCCCCCCCCCATGGCAAAAGCAGACACAGAAGTGGGGCAGTAGAGCTGTGGAAAGATTGCTCTCTCATCTCCTCCTTTTGACAGATTTATTCCCTATTCCCAAATTAAGGTCTACTGTACAGTAGATATGTCAGTTAAAGCAGCACTTTGTACCTTTTTCTGTGTTCAAAATTTGCAAAATGTATATAATGAGCGAGTGCATCAGGAATTAATCTTCCAAACCGAGTTTTTGTCTTATTTCGAATCACTACGGTACACTTATAATAAGTACTTATATTTGGACTATTGTAGCCTGGTCGGGTCGTCACCGCTGCGGAGTAACACATACCTGCGTGAATCGCCATAGACATAAACTTAGAGAAGTAGCTCCGGTTGGAATGTTCTTCCGCGGGATGTGTGCAGTTCTGTTTATTAACCGCTAGAGCGCCAAAAGTTACACAGTGCTGCTTTAAGAGTAGGGATGGGCGATACCCCTTATTTTGTTTTCGATACGATACCGATATTTTTCAAGGCAGTA